>NC_133111.1:7898800-8093688 GCF_022965805.1 Primulina eburnea
GAGGAGGCTTCTGTTCGGGATATTGTTTCGTGGAACACGTTAATTGGGGCAATGGAAAGTTGTGGTAGACCAAGCAAAGCACTGGATATCTTCCTTCAAATGTCCGCTACTGGATTATTGCCAAACGAGGCGACTTTTGTAACTGTTGTTAGCTCCTGTTCAAGACTGCAGGCTTCTTTGTTCGGGGAATTCATCCATGCCAAGATGATAAAGAGAAGATTTGAATCTGGTGTTTACGCTGGTACTTCTTTGGTTGATTTTTACGCCAAATGTGATAAATTGGAAGCAGCACACATTTGTTTTGATGGAATAAAGGAGAAGAATTTGGTTTCTTGGAATTCACTCATCCTGGGATATTCTAACAGAGGTTCTTTCGTCTCTGTTAGGGTGCTTCGTGAAATGATTCATGCTGGCTATCGCCCTAATGAGTTGTCATTTTCTATTGTTGTTAAATCATCATCACCGTTAGAGGTGCTTCAACTTCACTCGCAGATGATAAAAATGGGTTACCACCAAAATGATTATGCGTTAAGCTCTTTAATCAGCTCATATGCCAGGAATGGTCTGGTATCTGATGCCTTAACTTTTTTCGAGCCTGATAATGCTCCACTTCCTGTTGCTTCATCAAATGTTATTGCATGGATTTACAACCGAACCGGTCAATATGATAAAACACAAGAGTTATATGCTACCATGCGGAATCCTGACACCATTTCTTGGAATACTTTGATCGCTGCTTGTTCCAGGAATGGTGATCATACAGAGGCTTTTGAACTTTTTCACCATATGCGTAATTCCCATGTCTTTCCTGACAACTACACTTACGTTAGCCTTTTCAACATTTGCACTAAATTGTGTAATGTTGCTCTTGGCAGTTCTCTGCATGGCCTTATCGTGAAGACTGATTTTACACTATGCGACACATTTCTCTGCAACATCATGGTCGACATGTATGGGAAATGTGGGAGCCTTGAGAGCTCGGTTATGATCTTTAACCAGATGGTGGAGAGGAACGTGATTTCTTGGACAGCTCTTATATCCGCCCTTGGACAGCACGGTTACGGAAATGAAGCATTAGAAAGATTTGAAGAGATGGAGAGAAACGGTTTGAAGCCCGACAAGGTTGCTTTTCTTGCTGTTTTCTCGGCTTGTAGACATGTTGGATTTGTGAAAGAAGGGATGGCATTGTTTAACGAAATGAAATCGAAGTACGGTGTTGAACCAGAAATGGATCACTATCTCCTGATTGTTGATCTACTGGCCAAACATGGGCATCTGAAAGAAGCTGAGCAACTGATTCTGGGGATGCCTATCCCTCCGAATGCCCTGATATGGCGTAGCTTTCTTGAAGGTTGCAAGAAACAAACAAACATGGGAGGTCTTGCTGTTGCAGTTTAAGCCACAAATTAAGAGTTGCAAAGGTATTTATTTATGTGCAGATGATGCCTGAGACCAGCTTAAAATCGTTACTCCAAAATACTCGCCTTTCTTTGAAAAAAGGGTAATAATTTTCTACCCCGAAGCTGCCTGTATCATGAGGAGGGTTAGGTAATATTCTAATTTTGAGCTAATTTAAGTTGCAAGTTTAATGTTCTTGTTACTATTTTGTAAAATTTCATCATTTGACTCAAGTCAGATTTTAAGTTAAATTGAATTTGAGTTTTGATTTTTTTTTATCAACTTCTAAAATTTATATCCAATTTTCAAGAATATCAATATAAAGTAATCTCGAAAGTAACTTTTTTCCCCCTTAAAAAAGTGATTTTTTTCACTTAGGCTCCAACATTTAACAAGTATATTTTATTATTTAACAAATCAATATATTATAAAATATTTTTCAAAACATAACTAAAAAAATGATATTTTTGCATTCGAAAATAATATTTTGGACATAAAAAAAATACTTTTGAATGATTCAAATATTTTTCACACAAATCAACATATATTACACAATAATTTTTCATAACAAAAACGATACTTCTGTATTAAAAAATAATACTTTGGACAAAAAAAATAGTACTTTTCATGTGTCGGGTAGGGTCGGGTCATCGATACATTTCACAAAGTTGAACCAAAGTTGAACCGTGAGACGGTCTCACAAAAAAAATTTATATAATAAATAATCAAAATCATCCTAAAACCAGATTTATAAATTAATAACAGTGTTCCATGCACACGTTACTTTGAAATGCCATTTATAAAAATTGTTGCGCTATCATAAAATGGGTAAATTAGAGAAAAAAAGTTTCAATTCAAATTTCAAATTAGGATTTACTCTCCGGGACATAAAAATTTAGTTTGAACTCCCCAAATTTGACAAAATGATAAAAAAATATTATTGATTTTATAACTGGACCAGAAATAATATAAGAATCGAGGTAAAAAAATTCAAACAAACAATTTTATTATTGTTGTGTAACTAAATTTTTAAGGAGGATATTTAAAAAAAAAATTACGAATCTGAACATATGTTCAAGATTAGTTATTTACGGGACTTATTCCAATACTTTGGAATATTTACAACAATATCTAACCAAAGTTAGACATTCGGAGCAAAGAGGAATATATCATAATCCTAAGGTAAAATTATGATTCAGAGTAATAGGTTCCTAGAAATAGTCCTTGATTTCTCTAAACTCTCCGGATATTTTAAAAAGATCCAAAAAATGGTATAAAACTATGACAATCAGTTATACTATGTACCATGTAAATTTGAGAAAATTTTTGAGAAACAAGAATAAATTCTTGGAACATTAGAGGATTTCAAACAATAATCCAAACTTTAGAACAACAATTAAGTTCTAGTAAAAAAATCTCGGAAGAAAATGTTACCACCATATTTTGGTATTGAACCCTTATTACGCCAAAGAGGGACGACTTCGAATGTAATATCAAAATCTTTAACCAGCGAAGAAAAAATTATCAATCTAATTAAAGAAGTCTCAAAAAGAAATTAAATTGATGAAAACTATAGAAATGATTATGAAATGATTGGTCTAGAAAATCTTCAAGACCTTGAAATTTTTTTTGCGAATCTCAAGGTCGTGGATCCGAAGATGAACACAAAAAGGGTGAACCTACCTAAATAACTTGGTCATCTTCTCGTGAACGACCAAAAAAAATATGAAATCTCATAATACAAATATGAGAGGACCCTAAACAGATTTTCAAGTAGGTGAAGAAAGACACTCAGCGAGAACAAGGTCAAGGAGAAATAAAATTATCTTGCACTAAAATCCTATGGGAAGTCTGTTTTTTAACCAATAAATCCTTTTAGGGTTATGCTTTGTCACGCCCCGGGACGGGGGTTGGTTGACACCGGCGTTGCTCTCAAATATTACATTCGAAAACAACAAGCCTCAGAAGTACAGAATCTCATAAACCAGTCTTTTGTTCATAATACGAAATAATTCAATTGTCTGTTACAACTCGAATACTGATGTTTTACAGCGGAAATGTAAAACCAAATATTACAGTATCTTAACAGATGCAGCGGAATAAAATAAACATAACTGAGAACAACAGTCTTCTTCACCAGCCCCAGAACTGGATCTGTTCCTCTTCTTCTAACATTTCTTCAGTACTCTTATCTGAGATGGGTTTGGTGGGTGAGTGATATGATTGTCACTCAGTAAGCAGGGGCGGGAATAACTCCCAGTTTTCGAAAATCATTTTAATACAGAACAGTATTTCAAGAAATACAGAAACTCTTACTTTCAGAACAAGAATCAGTATTCAGAAATCAGTATTCAGTAATCAGTAATCAGAAGTTTAACAAGTAAGCACTGAGCACGTTCGTGAATTTCATGGCTAAACTGATATCAGTCCCCTATATGTTCTCTCCTCTAAGGGGTGAGGCCAGTAATAAGTAATCAGAATTCAGTAATGTTCAGAATATATATTCCTACCATTAGTTCACTAAGTTTCAGTGCTTCAAAATCAGATATCAGAAATCGAGAATATACTTTGCTTTGAAACAGAAATCATCAAACGGGTTTTCAAGATATTTATACATAAGTCCACTTACCTGATTTGCTATAAAGTTTCGGTTGAAGTCTACTGGAATTTAGCTGCTCTCGCTACTGGATTTTGCTGCTTGACAAAGGCACTATCTCTTAACTCGAAATTTAAGTGATACTCTCAAATCTTGTGTAACCCATTTCAGAGACTTGAGGTGTTATTTATAGCCCACAATCTGACTGTTAGGCTCCCTATTAATGGCCATAATCTGCCATTAACAATCTTTATTCCGTTTAAATGCTTCAGTTACAAGTCATGGCTGAATTGGTAACTGTCTGCTGCTTCTTTGCTCTTCTGCTGCTGCTGTTTTTGTTTTCTCGCTCTTCTGCTGCTGGATTCTGTCTGCTGGAAATTACATGTCTGCTGGAAAATATAAACTTCTGAAATATTAGCTTGACGTTGGAATTGCTAGCTTCTACTGAAATTTTTATTTGCTACTGAAGTTGCTAGCTGCTGAAAATTCGGGTTCTCACATCCCTCCCTCCTTGTGAAAAGTTTCGTCCTCAAAACTTGGCTATACTTGATCTTCAAAGAGATAGGGATATTGTGTTCGCATCTTTTCTTCCAACTCCCAAGTAGCTTCTCTTTCGGTGTGGTTGGACCATTGTACCTTGACATATGGAATAGTTCGTCGCCTCAGTACTTGGTCTTTGTGATCCACAATTCGAATCGGAATCTCTTCATATTTCAGCTCTTCATTTAGATTACTCTCCGCCAGAAGTGGTCCAGCTTCCAGAATGTGACTTGGATCAGAAATATATCTCCTTAGCTGCGAAACATGGAATACATTGTGAATTCTTGACATTTCGGGTGGAAGTGCTAATCTATAAGCAAGTGTTCCCACTTTCTCAAGAATTTCAAATGGCCCGACGTATCTGGGATTCAGTTTCCCAGCCTTATTGAATCGGATTACACCCTTCATGGGTGACACTTTTACATATGCCTTTTCTCCAACTTCAAATTCCACGGGTTGTCTCTTCAAGTCAGCCCAACTTTTCTGTCGATCTTGTGCAGCTTTTAATCTTTCTTTGATCAAAGCAACTTTCTCCACTGTTTCTTGGATCAGTTCGGGTCCCACGATGGCTTTTTCCCCGACTTCATCCCAATAAAGTGGTGATCGACATTTTCGTCCATACAAAGCTTCGTATGGTGCCATTCCAATACTACTGTGGTAACTATTATTGTATGCGAATTCGATCAAGGGCAGATGTTCGCTCCAATTACCACTGAAGTCTAGAGCACAAGCTCTCAGCATATCCTCAAGAGTTTGAATTGTTCTCTCTGTTTGGCCATCGGTCTGAGGATGATAGGCCGTACTAAGAGTAACCTTAGTCCCCATAGCTTGTTGAAAGCTCTTCCAAAATCGAGATGTAAACCTCGGATCTCTGTCTGACAGTATGCTAGCTGGAACTCCATGCAATCGTACGATCTCATTCATGTACAATGTGGCTAGCTTGTCCAAATTATAATTCATGCGGACAGGTAAGAAATGTGCAGATTTTGTGAGTCTATCCACGATTACCCATATTCCGTCATGACTTTGTCTCGACTTTGGTAAACCAACAACAAAATCCATGGAAATATGTTCCCATTTCCATTCCAGGATTTCTAATGGTTGAAGAAGTCCACCAGGTCTTTGGTGCTCTGCCTTGACTTGTTGGCACACGTGACACTTGGAAACATACATTGCCACGTCTTTCTTCATTCCACTCCACCAAAAATTTTTCTTCAAATCTCTGTACATCTTGGTACTGCCAGGATGAACTGAAAATTTTGATTTATGTGCTTCAGACATTACTTCTTGTCGAAGGTTATCGATGTCTGGTACACATAACCGTCCTTTCATCCACAAGATTCCTTTGTTATCCGTCTCGAAATCTGGTGATTTCCCTTCTTTAACTTGCTCTTTTAGTTTCACCAAAGCGGAATCTCTATCTTGACTCATCTTGATTGTCTCTCGAAGACATGGTTGTGCTGAAAGTGATGTCAGGATCACCTTACTCATATTCTTTCGACTTAAAGCATCTGCTACTTTGTTGGCTTTGCCTGGATGGTAGCTTATTGTCAAGTCGTAATCCTTCATGAGTTCGATCCATCGTCTTTGTCTCATATTTAGTTCTTTTTGTGTGAACAAATATTTGAGACTTTGGTGATCGGTGAAAATCTCACACTTGGCTCCATAAAGATAATGTCTCCAAATATTTAGTGCGAATACCACTGCAACTAGTTCGAGGTCATGTGTTGGGTAATTTTGTTCATACGGCTTCAACTGTCTTGACGCGTATGCAATCACCCTTCCCTCTTGCATGAGTACACATCCTAAACCTTCTTTGGATGCATCACTATAGACGGTGTATTCCTTACCTTCCATAGGTAATACTAGCACTGGTGTGGATGTAAGCTTCTTCTTCAAAGTCTCGAAGCTTTTCTCACATTTTTCACTCCATTGAAACTTGGAGTTCTTCTGTGTGAGCTTGGTGAGAGGTATGGCTATTGAGGAAAATCCTTCAACAAATTTTCGGTAATAGCCTGCTAGTCCCAAGAAGCTTCGTACCTCTGTCACATTCTTTGGTGTAGGCCAATCCGAGATTGCCTCCACTTTCTTAGGGTCCACAGATACTCCTGCTGCTTATATTATGTGTCCCAAGAATGCGACGCTCTCTAGCCAGAATTCGCATTTCTTGAACTTGGCGTATAGTTCCTTTTCTCTCAACTTCTGTAGGGTAAGACGAAGATGTTCTTTGTGGTCTTCTTCACTTGACGAATATACTAGAATATCGTCGATGAATATCACAACAAACTTGTCTAAAAATGGTTTAAACACTCTGTTCATGAGATCCATGAATACTGCCGGAGCGTTTGTTAATCCGAACGGCATCACTGTGAACTCATAGTGTCCATACCTTGTTCTGAAGGCTGTCTTCGGAATGTCGTCTGTCTTAACCTTGAGTTGGTGATAGCCTGACCTTAAGTCGAGCTTGGAAAAGACTGAAGCTCCTTTGAGTTGGTCAAACAAGTCATCTATCCGTGGAAGCGGATACTTGTTTTTGATTGTGATCTTGTTCAGCTCTCTGTAATCGATATACATCCTCATGCTTCCGTCCTTCTTCTTTACAAATAGGACAGGAGCTCCCCACGGAGATGCGCTTGGTCGGATTTGCTTCTTGTCCAACAACTCTTGAAGTTGCTCTTTGAGTTCTTTTAACTCTGCTGGAGCCATTCGGTATGGTGCTTTTGAGATTGGTATAGCATTGGGCACTAGGTTAATCTCAAATTCCACTTCGCGATCGGAAAGTTCGCCAGGGAGTTCTTCTGGAAAGACATCTGGAAATTCTTGTACTACTGGAATCTCTTCAAGCGTGAGTGTGGTTTCTTTCTTTACCTCGCTTAGCATAGCTAGGTAAACTTCTTCTCCACTTTTCATGGCTGCCCAAGCTTGAGAAGCAGAAAGAAGAGTCTTTCGTTCTTTGGTCTTGCCATGAAATAAAAGTTTCTCTTGGTGTGGAGTTTGGATAGTTACCGTCTTTCCATGACAGTCTACTACGGCATGATTCTTGGCTAACCAATCCATTCCAAGAATTACGTCGAATTCCACCATGTTTAGTTGAATAAGGTTTGCCTTGAAATTCTGATCTTCTATGAGAACACTAATATCCCGATATAGAGTGCGAGTTTCTAAAATTCGATTTGCAGGAGTGGCTACTTTGTATGGTTCTTCTAAGTTATCAGGCTTAGCTCCTAACTTCTTGGCAAATCTCTTAGACATAAATGAATGCGTAGCACCACAATCAAATAACACATAAACAGGTATATTATTGATCAGAATGGTACCGGCTACGACATCATTTGAGTTGTCCGCCTCTTCTTGAGTGATGGCATAGACTCGAGCATTTGGCTTGTTCTCCTTAGGCTTGTTTGGAGTTGTTCCTCCTGCTGGTCCATTCCTTGGATCTGGAAAAGGGCATTGAGCAATGCGGTGGCCCATCTTTCCACAACGAAAACAAGCTCCAGAATTCTTACGGCATTAACCCGTGCGAGTGAATCCACAATTTTGGCACTTGACTCCCTCTTTGCTTGATGGGGAAGAAGTGGTTCCTTTGGCTGGATCACTGGTGAATTGGTTGCTTGAAAACCTAGGCCTTTTGAATTGTTGGCCCGATTGGTACCGACCTTGCTGAGGACGTTTGAGTTTGTTTTCTCCTTCACGCCTCTTAATGTCGTTTTCAGCCCTAATAGCGGCTCCCATCAATTCCTCAAAGCTGTTGGGCTCGATAACGGCAAGGGCAGATTGAATACGGCTGTTCAATCCCTTCTTGAAGCGATGCATCTTCAAAGCTTCGTCTCCCATGATAGTTGGGGAGTAAGTTCCCAATGAGTGGAACTTGGATGAGTACTCCACCACTGTCATGTTTGGTTCTTGCACCAAGCTTTCGAATTCTGACAGCTTCTGCACTCGAACTGCTGTCGGAAAGTACTGCCTCAGAAATGCCTCTCGGAACCTTTGCCAAGTGATAGGTCCCGCCTCTAACATGGCTGGTGAGACTCCTTCCCACCATTTGGCAGCTTGATCGACAAGAAAAGGTGTAATCACCTCTACTCTGATCCTTTGGGGAACCTCAAGTAGTCGAAGATGATTTTCCACCTCTTTCATCCAATTCTATCCGACCTCTGGATCGGTGCTTCCATCGAAGTTAGGGACTCTTGCTCTTCGGAGAGCCTCGTAGTGCTGCTTAGTCCCGTTGTTCTGAGCTGGAGGTGGTGGCGGTGGTTGGTTAGCATTTGGGTTGACCAACCCTTGCAGCGTAGTTGCCACAATCGTGGCTATGGCCATCAAGTCCACCTGACTGAGTCCAACTGCTGGTGGTGGTTGTGGGGGTTGTTGCTGTGCCTCCTCATTGTTACGGTCGTCATTGCAATTGTTGCGGTTTCCATAACGGGGGTTGCGATTGTTTCTTACTGGTCTTCTGTCCATTTCCTACAAGTACGAAAGTTCTAAGGTTGATGACAAAATATGGACTCAAGAAAAGAAACAAAATGATTGAGTAATTGCTCGTAATTTAAATATGAAACCAATGGATAATAACTTTTATTGATTTCCCAAGAAAGTGCAATTACAACTGAATTTCGAAATGAAAACAGAAATGCAAGTGGGGCAAGTGTTATTACAACTACTACTACTGGTATTCTAATCTATCACTTCTCCCAAATCTAAATCCATATGATCCTCTTCAACTTCTTCTTCCTCTTCTGGATCCTCTTCAGATTCTTCTTCATGGTCGGCTATTACTGCTTGTAGATGTTCAATATGACCATGCAGAACTACATTCTGGTCGCTAAGAACTTCAACAGTACCCTGCAACTCATGAATTTGAGCATCAGTCTGCTCACTATACTGATTGTGCTGGTGCACGAGTTGATGATTTTGATCCTTGAGTATTTGGATCTTCTCGAGTAGTGTATCACGTAACTCGATGAATTCTACCACAGTCTCTTGGGATATTTCAAACTCCTCTTGAGTCTTCCTATTCCTCTCTTCTGCTTCATGCATATAGTGAGCATAACGTTGAACATCACCCTCTAAGTGCTCTGCTCGACGCTCTAGCTCATCTTTGTCCAACTCTAGACAATAGTTATGTTGCTTGAGTTTCTCTAGCTTCCTTTCTAGGCTCTTAATGTAGCTACTCTGGTCAGCCATATCCTACATCCAAAAACATGAGATTCAAAGTTCAGAAATGGTCTCAAGAATATAGGTCGAGTTATAGACAAATACTGGAATAAACAGAATCAGTACTGCCTATACAATTAACAGAAGAAATAGCTCAAAAATTTTCGGTCTCAAAATGGTGTGAAAATTTTACTAAAAATCCTTCACATCAAGAACATGAATGGTACCAAGTTTGGTGCAAAAATACTAAGTCAATTGAAAATGAAAATTCCTCAAAGTTTCAAAATTTTGGAAAATTTTACGGAAATGATGATATCACTATCTAAACGATGGATTTTGGGCTTCGTCGGTGGTGCTAGAACGATAAGTTGTATTTTGGGCTTCGTCGGTGGTGCTAGAACGATGGATTTTGGGCTTCAAAACATAACTAAAAAAATGATATTTTTGCATTCGAAAATAATATTTTGGACATAAAAAAAATACTTTTGAATGATTCAAATATTTTTCACACAAATCAACATATATTATACAATAATTTTTCATAACAAAAACGATACTTCTGTATTAAAAAATAATATTTTGGACAAAAAAAATAGTACTTTTCATGTGTCGGGTAGGGTCGGGTCATCGATACATATCACAAAGTTGAACCAAAGTTGAACCGTGAGACGGTCTCACAAAAAAATTTTATATAATAAATAATCAAAATCATCCTAAAACCAGATTTATAAATTAATAACAGTGTTCCATGCACACGTTACTTTGAAATGCCATTTATAAAAATTGTTGCGCTATCATAAAATGGGTAAATTAGAGAAAAAAAGTTTCAATTCAAATTTCAAATTAGGATTTACTCTCCGGGACATAAAAATTTAGTTTGAACTCCCCAAATTTGACAAAATGATAAAAAAATATTATTGATTTTATAACTGGACCAGAAATAATATAAGAATCGAGGTAAAAAAATTCAAACAAACAATGTTATTATTGTTGTGTAACTAAATTTTTAAGGAGGATATTTAAAAAAAAAATTACGAATCTGAACATATATTCAAGATTAGTTATTTACGGGACTTATTCCAATACTTTGGAATATTTACAACAATATCTAACCAAAGTTAGACATTCGGAGCAAAGAGGAATATATCATAATCCTAAGGTAAAATTATGATTCAGAGTAATAGGTTCCTAGAAATAGTCCTTGATTTCTCTAAACTCTCCGGATATTTTAAAAAGATCCAAAAAATGGTATAAAACTATGACAATCAGTTATACTATGCACCATGTAAATTTGAGAAAATTCTTGAGAAACAAGAAGAAATTCTTGGAACATTAGAGGATTTCAAACAATAATCCAAACTTTAGAACAACAATTAAGTTCTAGTAAAAAAATCTCGGAAGAAAATGTTACCACCATATTTTGGTATTGAACCCTTATTACGCCAAAGAGGGACGACTTCGAATGTAATATCAAAATCTTTAACCAGCGAAGAAAAAATTATCAATCTAATTAAAGAAGTCTCAAAAAGAAATTAAGTTGATGAAAACTATAGAAATGATTATGAAATGATTGGTCTAAAAAATCTTCAAGACCTTGAACTTCAAGACCTTGAATTTTTTTTTGCGAATCTCAAGGTCGAAGATGAACACAAAAAGGGTGAACCTACCTAAATAACTTGGTCATCTTCTCGTGACGACCAAAAAAAATATGAAATCTCATAATACAAATATGAGAGGACCCTAAACAGATTTTCAAGTAGGTGAAGAAGGACACTCAGCGAGAACAAGGTCAAGGAGAAATAAAATTATCTTGCACTAAAGATCCTATGGGAAGTCTGTTTTTTAACCAATAAATCCTTTTAGGGTTATGCTTTGTCACGCCCCGGGACGGGGGTTGGTTGACACCGGCGTTGCTCTCAAATATTACATTCGAAAACAACAAGCCTCAGAAGTACAGAATCTCATAAACCAGTCTTTTGTTCATAATACGAAATAATTCAATTGTCTGTTACAACTCGAATACTGATGTTTTACAGCGGAAATGTAAAACCAAATATTACAGTATCTTAACAGATGCAGCGGAATAAAATAAACATAACTGAGAACAACAGTCTTCTTCACCAGCCCCAGAACTGGATCTGTTCCTCTTCTTCTAATATTTCTTCAGTACTCTTATCTGAGATGGGTTTGGTGGGTGAGTGATATGATTGTCACTCAGTAAGCAGGGGCGGGAATAACTCCCAGTTTTCGAAAATCATTTTAATACAGAACAGTATTTCAAGAAATACAGAAACTCTTACTTTCAGAACAGGAATCAGTATTCAGAAATCAGTATTCAGTAATCAGTAATCAGAAGTTTAACAAGTAAGCACTGAGCACGTTCGTGAATTTCATGGCTAAACTGATATCAGTCCCCTATATGTTCTCTCCTCTAAGAGGTGAGGCCAGTAATCAGTAATCAGAATTCAGTAATGTTCAGAATATATATTCCTACCATTAGTTCACTAAGTTTCAGTGCTTCAAAATCAGATATCAGAAATCGAGAATATACTTTGCTTTGAAACAGAAATCATCAAACGGGTTTTCAAGATATTTATACATAAGTCCACTTACCTGATTTGCTATAAAGTTTCGGTTGAAGTCTACTGGAATTTAGCTGCTCTCGCTACTGGATTTTGCTGCTTGACAAAGGCACTATCTCTTAACTCGAAATTTAAGTGATACTCTCAAATCTTGTGTAACCCATTTCAGAGACTTGAGGTGTTATTTATAGGCCACAATCTGACTGTTAGGCTCCCTATTAATGGCCATAATCTGTCATTAACAATCTTTATTCCGTTTAAATGCTTCAGTTACAAGTCATGGCTGAATTGGTAACTGTCTGCTGCTTCTTTGCTCTTCTGCTGCTGCTGTTTTTGTTTTCTCGCTCTTCTGCTGCTGGATTCTGTCTGCTGAAAAATACATGTCTGCTGGAAAATATAAACTTCTGAAATATTAGCTTGATGCTGGAATTGCTAGCTTCTGCTGAAATTTTCATTTGCTACTGAAGTTGTTAACTGCTGAAAATTCGGGTTCTCACATGCTTAATTTTGATCTGTTGGACGTCAAAAACAAAGAAGATCTCATAGATGGTTGGATATCGTCTATGAGAATCACGTCATGAACACTTGATCTCAACAAAAATAATTCATTAAACTTTTAGAAATGAGTCTAATGGGATCAGCCAAAATCTTCTGGGATATGACTTCAGCAGAAACCAAATAGTCAGTCCTAGCAGGAGAATCTCTAACTGAGATAGCTAAAAAAATGGATATCATTTTTAAAAGCACAATTTATAGGGGTGGACTATTTTAATAATCAAGCACAGAGAATAAAAAAATATATACTCAAGCTCTGTATAGTCTTGAATTACATGATATATGTTTAGTGGATGAACATATTATATTATTCACTAAATATATATAGAATTCAGGGATCAAAGAAAATATAGCAATGCAACTTTTCTTATCCAAAATGTCAAGTGCCTTAAGAGAAATATTAATTAGAAATATGTCTCTGGCAATCCAGATATTTTGGCACGGTATGAATTTGGGTCTTATGCATCAATTTATACATCGCTTAGATTCTTAGAAATCTCAGCACTACCAAAATAGATGTAGGAATCTGTTCATGAAATCTGGACAAACAATGACTATTTGTCTAAATGCTATATTATAGAGCTCTAATTTTTTAGTGCAACACAAGAACCAGCCGAGAAAGATTCACACGAAGACTTTATTTCATCTAGCTTACAAGATCAGACATGAACATCCAGAAGTTCATCAAGTAGCCTTCAAAGAATGAAACACATCTTGATTTACTATTTACTGAAGTTGACATCTCCACTCAAAGAGCATGTGGATTATGGGTATGTCTAACAGAAATGGACAAAGTCAAAATTCCATATAAATTTTTGTCAAAATTCTGTAAATGGATATTTTATGTTAAATACTATGACATGAAAGACTACAAATTTTGTATGTATTTGAAAAGAAAAGAAATTTTATGTGAAATAGCAAGCTATCGGTGAGTAAAGAAACTCACCGAAAATTCTGCAACATAGCTCATTTGGAAAGATGGTCAGAAGAAATCTACCTAGAATGTTCGAACCAGAAAGATCAAGAATTCAGAAAGTTTTTGGCCTAGATATGACCAAAAACATAATGCAGAGACAAATCTAAGTGGTGAAAGACCAAACTAGTCATGATTTCCTAGAAGATCTTACAAAAGCAAAAGATTACCTAGTGGAGGATGAACCACTACAAGATGACATATCATTGAATAGTGGTACACTAATTAAAAGATGTTGTCAGCTACGACTAACAAATCAATTTATAAGTCTAAAGTTGGATTTCAAATCTACCGAGATTTCTATATATATCAAGACAGAAAGAAGATGAAGGATCATTCAACCTCTTCATTTTTCTTTCAAAATAAAATTTGTAATATTGTCATTATATATGTGTTGTAAAATTCCAGCTACAAAAAGTATTTAAACAAGTTTTTCATACTTAAACAAGTTTTTCGTCTTCTACAAGAGGTTACTATGTAATAATATGTTGTATTTTTGAACAAAATATCCAAGGTTTACTACCCCTCGTGTATTATTTTCAAAATTTAAAGTTATTTACTATACATATTGAGATATGAAATGATAAATGGTTGTGCTAAGTGCTCTAAACCCAACGACGTTTCGATCAAATATGTATATATATATATGTATATGTATATAACCCCTTATATTCATGATATAGGCAGGAAATCTTATGTAGCCCTATATTTTTGGGTAGACTCGATAGGTATAACAACGTTACATGACAAAAAAGGGGGTCAAGATGTTTTTGCAAAATTTTAAATAAAATATGGAACTTAAACTAACTTCTAATGAACAATAGAGAAAAATCTAAATGAAACTATGATTTTCAGATTTATTTGAAATTTGCCCTCATAAAAACAAATGCAATAGGGTAATCACTATAATTTTGTAAGTGTATTATAAAAATTGACAAGGAAATATTGATAAATAAATAAATAAATAAATAAAAATCATACCACGACCACTACTACACTCACGCTTAATAATAACAATAATAACAACTAACCACCAACGAACATATATTTTATCAAAACAATATAGGTTTACAGAAAATAATATTTTATTATCGTAACTTTTTAATAATTAATTTAATTTGAAATGAAATGAAATAAACAAATCTATAAATATGTTTAAGTATTAAATAATTTGCACACTTCCAATAAGATTTTTCTATGCTACATAGAATGTGTGTATCTAACTGATAATTCTTTGGACTTTACTGACAATCTATCTGATCCGATCGAAATCCGGATCATCCAACACGAATTGCCGTTATCAGGATCTTGGGCCAGGTGTAGGAAAGCCCAAACACTATGCAAATTAACCCGGTCCAGGGGAAGGAAAACTTTAGCCAAACCGGTAAAAAGCGGCTGGAAGGTGGCAATTAGTGTACACGCGCCACCCTGAGCGACTGGTGAATTAAACACTATTCAGTGTAAGAACCATCACAGCTCCAACCGCATGTGAATCTCGATCGTCAAAATCCTCTTCACAATTAAAATGACGCAATCCTAGCCATCCACAGCACCGTGGTTATCACACACAACATGTCGCGTGAACTTCTTTTCAACTCCTCCCATCCCACCACCACCTCATTCCTTTCTCCAAAGATAAGACAGCGGAAAAGAGATTTCAGACAAGGGTTGTACTTCTTTGCAAGGTATGATTTCCAAAACTAATTTCGCTGTACTGTTCTTACCTCTTTCTAGCGTGTGTACTTAACTTAGTTGGGAGAAAAACAAGGAAGCTGTGTGCATGTATGACATAGATATGCTGAGTTGATAGTGTTTTGGGAAAGCTGATTTTGACAAAATGTTGAGTGGGGGAGATGAAGGGCCTAAAGAGTTAGAAAATTTGGGTGAGCGTAAGGTTTACTCGAGAAAGTCCTTTAAAGGGTTGAAAAATAACAAAACCAGTGGTAATTCAACTAGAGAACCGCCAAAAGCTCAAGCTTTGGTTCCTGAAGGGTTTGATTCACTGAAAAGATTAGGCAACTCTAGTTTCGATGCGGGGTCGGATAATTTTTCGGGGCTGAATCGGGATGGGTTGCCTGGGAAGGGTGGGGTTTTTAGGCAGGAAGATAGGGTTCGGATAAGCCTGTCTATGAAGTCGAAATCTGAGGCACTAGAGCTCAGGAGAAAACTGGAGGGTGAGAGGGATATGATACGAAGTTTAATGAGGAAGATTGAGGCGAATGAGGGAGAAAAGAATTCACGCACCTACGGGACTAGTGGTGGAAATAAAGTAACCGAGGGCGTGGGACTAGTTCGCACGTCCAAGCCGTTGAAACAGTTGAGTGTGTCGGTATTTGAGGATAGCAAAGGGGGAAGTGAGAGTGTAGAGAAAGAGAAGAGGACGCCCAAGGCGAATAAAATGTATAGAAATTCAGAATTCTTGCTCGCAAAGGATAAGTTTCTTCCACCAGAAAATAACAAGAAACTGAAGTTTAGTGAGAAGAAGGGAGGAACAAGCGATACAGGGCACAGATTTATGTCCGCAAAGTTTCCGAAGCAAATACTTAAAAGTTGTAATGTGCTGTTAGAAAGATTGATGAAGCACAAGCACGGTTGGGTATTTAATAGCCCCGTTGATGCAGCTGGCCTTGGCTTGCACGACTATTTTGAAATTATAAAAAAACCCATGGACCTTGGTACTGTGAAATCCAGGCTAAATCAGAGTCAGTACAAGTCTCCTGTAGAATTTGCCGAGGATGTAAGACTCATATTTCAAAATGCGATGACGTATAACCCAAAAGAACAAGATGTTTATGTGATGGCTGAACAGTTGGCCCAAGTGTTTGAGGATAAATGGACTCTCATAGAGGCTGATTACATGCGTGAGTTGAAGCTTGCTGTGGATTTTGACGTGGGGACTCATACACCTATCTCACGGAAGACTCCTCAACAGTCAAAACAAGTAACCAATAAGAAAAAAACTCTGGATAGATCAGAATCTATGACCTATCCTGTTGAGCCTAAACGAAAACTTGTGAATGCTGCTCAATCTGGTAAGGTTACTACTCCAAAGAAACCCAAAGCAAAAGATCCAAATAAAAGGGAGATGACATATGATGAAAAGCAAAAACTTAGTGTAAATTTGCAGAGTCTACCTTCTGAGAAGCTTGAGAACGTTGTTCACATTATAAGAAAGAGGAATCCATCGGTTTCACAGCAAGACGATGAGATCGAGGTTGACATAGACTGTGTTGATACTGAAACACTTTGGGAGCTGGATAGGTTTATTACCAATTACAAGAAGAGTTTGAGCAAAAACAAGAGACAGGCTGAATCATTGAATCAGTCGAATACTGATCCTGAGCAAAACACCCAAGAAAAGGTAATCTACTTGTATTTTGCCGGTGTTACGGAGCTTATTTTGGACGTTATTAATGCAAATTTAATTTTCTCTTTTCCTAGATTCCTGCTTCCCTTTTTACAGAAACACCAAACGAAAGTAGGTAAATTTGTTAGCGTGTCAAGATTATTTCATATACATGTAGTTGATTATTGTGCAATTATTATTTTGTTTCTCATCTTATTGACAAATAGATGAAAAGAAAGTAGCCACACCTCCAGCTCAACTAGAAGAGCTTGGAGGAAATGATAAAAATCAAGGAGCAAGTAGCTCTAGTGCTAGTTCAGGATCTTCATCCAGTGGTATTCTTTGACAATTAATCGTTTTTTCTTTTTTAAATAAAATTTTCGACGAGTTACGGTTCCTTTAGAATAGTTTTTTCACAATTTTTATGGAAGGCTAGTGCACCCTGCTTATGAGTATTATGCTTTACAGACTCTGATGGCGAAAGTTCTTCCGGATCTGGTAGTGGACAATCACCAACAGAGTGAGCCGAGGTAGAATAGTTTCTTTTTTACATTCCTATTAGAAGTCTCTCTCTTTGGCTTGGTGCTTATCTTCTGCTGGAAGACAATTGTTTCCATTAGTTTCTCAATTTGTGAGAACTCAATGCATGGTCTTTGCTGTGCTTTAGTACGTCAGAATTTTTATTATTAAACATCCACGTGCCTATATGAACAGGTGGAGTTTTCCCACCGTTTTCATACTTGGCACGTTATGAGCCGCAGCAGGAAATACCATAAATTTCATGTTGCTTTCGTTATGGTACATAGTCCATGTGGCCCAAACTAACAAAATATTTTGTTCCATGCAAAATATGATCAAGCAGTAGTTGACCATTTGATATCGGCATCATACCTTCACTTTCAGATTTCACCACAGATATTGTCTTTGGATCCTATGTAGCCAATTCTAGATTACACATCCAAATTGGGTGGTTGTTATTTTCTATGAGATTGGTTATAAGGACGTGTTGTTGATCAAGGAATCATATTATATTTTGAAAAGAAACAGGAATTTATTTGGTTAGTTTTATCAGTTCTTTCTTGAACGAACCCTCTTGATAAGGCTAAAATGATTGCTGGTATAGGGAAATGATATTTAGTTTTAGGACAGAACACTTGGGATAAAACTAGCAAACGAACTAGGTCAAGTCATAATAAATTAGAGTGAGTCCAAGTAGGTCCCATATGGATTATTATTTAATTATTAGATATAAATTATTTAATTTAATCTAGGCTAAATCAATGTAGCAATGGTCGCAAATGTTTAAATTAATTAAAATCAAATATATTATACTGAAATAAACTACACAACTAAATTACTCAAAAGCAGGATCAAACTTACGTAGAATTCAAATTTCAAACAAATGACCAGGACACACCAGTACCAAACTATCAATTGTCATCACACATTGGATTTAAGTAAATAAGAATTATTCAAAGCAACGATAGAATTATTAATTTATTTCTAGAATTAATAATTTTATTTTTATTTAACAGTCCAATTAATTCTAATTAAATTTAATTTAAAAAACGCATTAAGCATTTATGAAATTTCAGCATTTGCTTAAAATCATACATTGAAACCGAATACTATTTGTGTTAATCAATACTTTTTAAGCTATATTTAATTTATCTCCTTTCGGTTCAAGATCAAATAAGATGCAAATAAATTAAGCGAATATCGATCAACAACGTAAACAAATCAAAATAGAACTTGATCCAACACGCAAACAAGAATCAACGGTTTTGCCTTATCGTGGCCTCAGTCAAAATAAAACTACATAAAATCAAATCTAGACAAAAATCCGATATTTGAATTCATAGTAATGAAAAATAAATAAGAAGAAGATAAATCTCAGCGATTGTGTGTGAATCTTGCTTCCCAACTGCGTCACTTTCTCCCAAGTTTCAAACCCTAGTCCTCTCCAATCAAGGTTAAGTTCTCCAATATTTATATTTTCCCATAGAAGGAGTCCTTATAGCCTTAATTTCGTGTCAAGAAAACTCTAACACAATCGAGCCCAAGGATAACTTCCCATATTTTCCGACTTTCTGCGCTTGAATATGGAAATTTTGCGAAAAAGGCACGGACCCTGACCTAGGTCCATGTCATTCATTCTGCACACTTTGTATAGTACATTAGGGGGTGTTGATGTGTGGCACAGGGTTTGTGCCTGTGTAGTTTCAGCAATTCTCAATTTCTCGGACAGGAGACACTGATAATGATCTGAGGCATTTCCAGGGTCTGTGCCCTTCTTTGCTTGGCCAGATGTTGGACCTTGCACAGGGTCTGGACCTTCATTGTCGAGAATTTTTTTGGTCTATTTCGTACGATTTTCCTCATTTCTTGAGTTATTTCCAACGTGGTGTTGCATATTTTGACTTTCTTTTCCGTTTCTAATCTTTCTCCAAATTTTAGTCAAACCTAAGGACAATGAAAATAAGACGATTTAAGGACAAAAGCCGGAATAAAAGTGTCAGATAAGCACGAATATGGCAAAAATAAATTCCTAAAATCTCTATAGAATTCGTGCATATCAAACACCATGTAGAATTGTGAAGAGAGGAAAATGTGTTAAATCAGACATCTGTTTTTCAGGCATGCAAGAGATGCAACAGATCACACAATTCCTGTAATGTTATGTTGAACTCGAAGTATAAACACTAACAGAAATATTATTTACTTGTACTATTTGTTGTTTTCCCTCTTCTTATTTTTATGTTGCTTTTACTTGCCATATATCTGTGATATATTTTTGGAATGGAGTTTCAGTTGTCAAATGTCTGACCTGCTGGGTCGTGTAGTTCAACTTTTTGATAATGAGTTACTGAGCAGTCAGATTTTGAGGTCGAGTCGATGAGCGAAGATTATTAGTTCTCATGCAAAAGGTTCCTGTAGAGCTGAAGGCACTACTTTTATCCTTCGACTGTTATCTGACTGATTCTTAATATAGAAAAGGAGCCTCTCTTAGACGTCGATCTAAATAAGGAGCATTAGAAAACTTAACTGAACTTTATTTACTGGCAATCATGTAATCCTTTTATTAAATTTACATTGAGATCTCCCGAGCTGGCGCAGACAAGCTCGCTTTTCTGAGTGTCAAGTTACTTCCGAACCAACGCAAGAAAAATGTTACGCCCTTCTGTTTTTGAGGCTACTCCATTTTATCTATTATGTGGAATACATGTTTTTACCCTCTAGTCATTTTGAATGACCCATAGTTATTCTAGACAACATCCAACATCATATGAAACCTCAAGAGCAACCACTTCCTTTACTCCAAAAGGAGGTTAGAAACTCCGGTTACCACTAAATTTGATCAGGCGTAAATATTTTATGAAATCCTAATTGATATTTTGATCTGATAGTCACTGATCCACTGCTGTGGAAAATGTGTCACTATTAAGAATGTACTATACTTGGAAAAATAATAAAACTAAAATCCAATGGTCTCATTAGCCAGTCTTGAATGATCATTTTATTGTGTCAACTGTTCTTTTAAAAGGTCCATAATATAATGCATTGCATTCGAGTTTAACATCTCTGCCGAACAAGCAATGTGCTCAAATCAATGGAATGAACTGAATTTCATGTTCTCTCTCCCTCTCTCCTTTTTTCTGTCTGTGTGTGAGTAGCTGTGATGGTATTTTTTGAAGATGAAGAAAGGAGGAATGTGAAAAAGAAGAGAAAAGAGGCGATAAAATAATTAGACCGTTTGTATGCTATAATATAAACATGATTTCTACCCCATTATAATTGTATATTTCTCTGGCTTGAGATGCTTACACACTTTTCTTGTCGAATAGTTAATCTTGTTTCTTATCAACTTGCAGATCCCATGAATCTCATCAATGACAATGAGGAGTTTCAACTTCTAGCAACAATAACTGTATGATTGATCGAAAATTTGCAGTCCTCTCTTGGAGTATTTATGCTTCATTTTGATTTTTTGAATCCGTCCGTGCAATGCATCGGTAGATGACTGTCGTAGACGTGGAGATCAGATTTGTATATTAACTGTAGATGTAAGATGTTCCCGTCGTGTAGTTTTGTATATTGCTGACAAAAACTAGTCAGTTTGGATAGTTCGCCGGTCTGGTCCCTAAATCCCAGTCCATGTTTGAAACGACCTCGATTTCTTTTAAATCATAAACTCGAAAATACCAAATAAAATAAACGTAACATTTTCATAAATGATAATAATTTAATATTTGAAGGCTCGAGTGTATAAAAGTCCTAAATCGTCAACTAACTATAATTCTTACGTCAACCTTTAAAAAGATCAACTAACCCAAAAAATAAAGCATAAAAACGTCTTTATTAAATTCTTGAACATAAATCTTTCAAATCTTTTATCTATCAAGGTAGTGCGGAAAATAAAAATCACACGAGAGTGTACTGCAGCACTCGATTCACTCAGTCGTCGGCGTCTCCCATAATATCATCAAATCTTGCATTATACAAACCTATTGAGTCTAATGACTCAACGCGTTCTAAAACATGAATAACAAATAATACATATACAATCACATGTATTTAAAAATCTTATTTTTATTTAAAATAGCTTTTTGAGTATAAATAAATCATTTAAAATCATTTTTAGCATAAATGAATCATGTATCGTAAAATCATTTAATCGTAAAGCTTTTAATCATTTATTATTTTGGGTGAAGTTTGATCCTTGAAAGTGACTAACTTTTATCCTTTGGTCGAGTGATCAGTTTTCAGTTCCACATGGTCCATGGGGGTGGTCACTAGGCTCCACCATGGAAATACGATCGTTGGGGTCCTCTGGGACCTTGTCCCTCACGATATCCTTCTTAAAACGAATCCCCCACAAATCATATATCATTTGTCACAGTCAATTCACATTCCTCAAAATATTTTTCATTTTTCCTTTAAAAGCATAAAATATCATAGCTTTCCAAAAATAGCATTTTAACAGTAAAATTACACAGTTTTTACCATAAATTATAAAGCATCATATTTTCCTCAAAATCATCATTTTAAATCATTTAACATGCATTATGATCCTTCGGGACGCTTCCAAGCTTTTACGTATTTCTCAAGTGTAAAATGACCGTTTTGCCCTTAGACGTAAAAATTTCTCGATTTTATGTTTTTCTTACTTTTAATGACATGGGCTTATCTGAAATAATTATTTAAGCTTAAATATAATTTTTCATAATTTTATTCAGCTTAAATCAAGACTTTTCAATTAATTCTTAATTAACGATTCGTGAGGCGCTTATATATTATTCCCAAATTTTAAACATATATTTTTTATTACCTAAACTATCATTGTGAGCCATGAACCACCCCTGTGGACCCATGGTTCCAATTTATATTCTTAAATTCTTGTTTTTGACCCTTCAAGGAACTCACCGAGCCATCTCCTTATTCCACCCAGCCATGGTCGAGCCACCTCAAGCCAGACCCTAGCCAACCCATCTAAGCACCTTCTTGTCTAACCTGACCCTTAGAACCTGACCCTAGCTCACGCAAACTCTCCTGGACCTAGACCCTTGCTGCGCATCTTGAAGCTATTCATGCTAAAAGACTCCTAGCCAATATAGGACTCTTCTACTCGAGCCACCACCAAGCCCACATGATCCTCACCGACCCTGGACCACGTCCAGACCCAACTAAGCCCAGCCCAAGTCCCTGAACCCACGCAGTGAGCCGCCTGTTCTAGAAACCAGCAGCTGTGCGCCTAAGCTACTTCCCTAGGACTCTTGATTGAACTAAGACTCCTCTAGCCACTTAGCCAGCGATCACCTCGGACCCTCACTGACCCTGGACAAGGCTTAGACCCCGCCGAACCCATCCAAAGCCTTGAACCACGCAGCAACTCTCCCTAGACAAGAGTCGTGTGTAACCACTTAACATGCGCCTATGTGTTCTTATTCAACAAGGACACCCATGCTCGAGCCTCCCTCAAGCCTGAACCCTCCTGACCTTCTCTGGACCACCCTAAGCCATATCCTAGACCACTCTAGCCAAGCCCTTAACCCCTCGTTGTACCAGCTCCTCGGCCAAAAATAAATCACGGTATGACTCTTCACCAGCTGATACCCACGGGTCCTATCCCTGCTAGGACTCAACCAGTCCCTCAACCATGACCGTCCTCGAGCCCCAGTCAGCCCTGGCCGAGCCACATGCAGTACAGCCCCTAGCCGTCCCCCAAGACAATCACAAACGAATGATCCCTCCTAGAAAACCCTAGGTGTTCTTCCCTTGTTCTCCCTAGGTTCCAGCTTTGTTTTCCTTTCAATTTAATCATATTCATTCATATTCATCCTACGTTGGCAGCATACTCGTTGGAAATCATATCACGTTCATATATACGTAAAACGTTCAAAACTTTGAAAGTGTTCACAAAACTTTTAAACCATTGTACGTAAAATATTTTCATGCAACAACAATTAAAACATGCATAATATTGTTTGAATGATGTGTAAAAGAGCTTAGAAAACGTTCATTTACTTTTAAAACACTCAAATACTCAATCGTTGGCGAGGGTGCGAAGATGGACGACCGGACGACGAAGAATCCTAATTTTTTTCTTCCTCTCTTATTTTCGAAAATATGGTGTGTGTGTGTGTGTGTGTGCTGTGTGTTTCGGCTGATTTGAAGTGAAATATGGGGTGGAAGAAGCCCTAGGTACCTATTTATAATTTTAATCAACATGTTAATGGGTTTGAGTTTCGGGCTTGCAAGTTTAGGAGCTACTGAGCCTACTTTAAATAATTAAATTGGGTCCAATAATTCATATTTAATTGAAACATAAAAGATTATAAAATTAATTTTCCAAAAAAATATTTTTGATCTTTTAAAAACTCCTCGTTTGCCCAAAACCGACTTCTCGGGAAAAATCAAGCTCGACTCGTAAAATAATTCAAACTCTAACATTTTTAGGAAAAATTAAATTATTTTAAATCATATTAGGAAGCCTTACAATTATTTAATGAAAAATAAATATTCTTATCTTAGTCTTCTCCGGTCTCCTTCCCACTGCATATTATCGAATATCCGGGTAAAATCCTTCATTTCATTATATCATATCATATAATCATTTAATCATGCAATCATACTTTTAATCATTTAATAAATATCATGCACGCATAAAAAAATCAATTAAATAAAATAATTTACATGTATATGGTTTACGTAGGTTGGTTTTTCGGACGTTACAATGCTACAACTAGTAATGGCTTCCTGTTTCCATTTACTCTAAAGACCATCAAAGCATTCTCTGTACAAAATGTGTGTGCCGCAAACAATCACTTTTAGTCGTTCTCATTAAAAATTTCTATGACGTTGGGATTATAAACAGGTAGCTCTATATTACGGCAAAGATGAATTAAATGACGAGTGACTTTGCAGTTTTTAGTAAGTTCATTAAGTCATTGGCTGCAAGAAAACATGTATGCATCATGTTTGAAATGGATTTTTCTATGTGCAGTGGAGTTTTTCTTTCTTTATGATGTTAAATTTTAGCTCTTGGATCATTAATTCATTATATTAATTTTTGTTCATATTTTAGATATCTATGTGATCTAATGATATTGAGATGTGTGAAGAATTACTTTCGATGAAGCATATATTAACTCAGTAACTCAGATCGAAATTGGTTTTTAAAGTACATCTCATTTTGACAAAAAAAAAACTTAAATATTTAAATTTATAAAGTTGATTACAAAAATGCTTTTATGAACACACATATATAGTAGATTACTGGAGTATGTCAATTTTTCGAAATAAGTATTGAGTAAATGATCAACTAATATTTAAAGAGTATCACATAAAATAGTTTATAAATGTAATGTCCGAAAATCAGTCCACGTACACTGTATGTATGAAAATTATTAAATTGCTAAAATATTTTAATTAAATGATTTTGGATGTATGAAGAATATATTTTGAGTGACTATATGATTAATTGTGTAATTTTTCTCAATTGCACAATTTAAAGATTTTCAGAGGAATATCGGTGGCTGGCCGGGGACGGAGGACTGGTGACAATTAAGGTGTTAAAAATTTAAAAGTTAAATTTTTATTTTTAGTTAAGAAAATATTTATTTTAAATAATTTAAGAATTATGACATTTTTAAGGTCAAAGTTAAATTAATTAGTGGGAGCAAGGAAATTATTTATTTTGTAAGAGATTTTTTTGGAAATAGATATTTTTAAATATTTTAAATTTGAGGCCTAATAATTTTATTAATCTTAATGTGCCCAATTTATTAATTAAAAATTAAGGGTAATTAAACTCATTAATTAAATACTTAGTGTTTTAAAAAAATAATTAAACCTTAAACCTAAACACACACACAAGAGTGAGTCTCATATGAGACCGTCTCACGGATCATAATCAGTGAGACGGGTCAACCCTACTCATATTCACAATAAAAATTAATACTCTTAGCATAAAAAGTAATAATTTTTCATGGGCGACCCAAATAAGAGATCCGTCTCACAAATACGACCCGTGAGACCGTCTCACACAAGTTTTTGCCCACACACAATTACGTAAGAATTGAAGGAACAGCGGCGGATTCCTCTTCGCAAGCCAAGGAAGTTTTGAATTTTTCTCTCATTCGTTCTTCTATTTTCTTCCTCATTCTTCCTTCCAACAACGATCACCCGACTCCCTTGCATCTCAAGGTGGGTTTTTGATGGGGTTTTGATGAGAGAAAAGGGTAGAAATCGTCATCCGTTCGTCACTGACGTTTCATCGCTTCGGTATTCATATTTTGAGTGTTTTAAATGCAAATGCACATTCTAATAAAGCATTTATTTTTGCATCATTAAACCATATTATGCATGTTTATGATATTTTAAATGAAAAACATGATGATCAAATTTTATTAGCGCTTTGAATAATTTATTTTAAAGTTTCGAAGTTTTTAATACACATTTGAGTCGCGTTATGATTCCTAGAGACTCGCTGTCACTAAGGGGGGAGGGGGATGCTGTTTAGAAGTCCTAAAGGAAGTCCCATGTAAGGTAGAAAAGGGCTAGAACGAGAGGGGAAAGCGCCGAGCCTCGGTTAAGATTATTTCAAAAATTTATCTCTTTTCAAATCATAGCTTTATATACACCTTTGTAAGTTTCTCAAATCACACTTATCAAGCGTTTGTCGATTGTTCTTTATTCGGATTATCAAGACGAGTTCTTTGAAAGTTCGCTTGATATCAATTGTCATCCTTGTGTTATTTATTATTGAACCACATGATTCAGGGATGAATACACGTTATTTGTTTCAAATATTAAAAGTCGGGGGATAAAGAGGGGATCGTGGCATTAAAACTCGATGTTCGCCAAAGTCTTGGCAGCATGAAGGACTTCCGCCCCATTTCCCTCTGCAACGTCCTCTATAAAGTGTTTGCCAAAGTCTTGGAAAATCGCATGAAGCCTCTACTCAAGAAGATAATATCAGATTTCCAATCGGCATTTGTTCAAGGGAGATCTATTATTGACAATGTGGTGATAGCTTTTGAGACGATATATCACCTCAAAAGAAAGAGTAAGGGTAAAGAGGGGATCGTGGCATTAAAACTCGATGTTAGCAAAGCTTACGACCGTCTAAGATGGGAATTTCTGGAGAAGATGATGATCAAGCTTGGGTTTGATAGACAGTGGGTGAATCTTATAATGTTGTGCACCTCATCAGTCTCCTATTCGGTGCTAGTAAACGAGAGAGTGGTCGGCCCTATCCAACCTTTCCGGGGTTTACGTCAAGGATGTCCGTTATCACCCTACCTTTTTATTCTTTGCGCTCACGGATTATCTTCCCTGATCCTGGATGCAGATAGAAGAGGATTTATTCACGGCTGCAAAGTTAGTAGAGGTGGACCGACCATTTCTCACCTCTTGTTCGCTGATGATAGCCTTCTGTTTTTTGCAAAGCGAAAGAGGATGAGTGCGAGACTATGAAGCAGCTCTTACGTGAGTACGAAGAAGCTTCAGGCCAGGCTATCAATTTCACAAAATCTGGAATCATGTTTAGTGGCAATGTGAACCAAGAACAACAACATTTGTTAGCTAATATCTTTGGAATTACAAATGATCTGCGTTCAGGCAAATACCTTGGGCTCCCCTCGCTCATCGGAAGAAATAAGAAAGATATATTCAGATGCATTAAGGACAGACTCTGGCAGAGGATTTAAAGCTGGAGAGGCAAGTTTCTTTCCAAAGCAGGCCGAGAAATCATGATCAAGGCGGTGGCCCAAGCTCTACCATCTTACTGCATGAATGTATTTCTGGGAAAAACTTAGCTTATGGAACCTCGTGCTTTCCTGTGCAAATGAAGCGGAAGGTTTTGTGCAATGGTTCTTTCAAATTATCAGCAACACTCCCGAACCTGTCATAGACAAAATTACTATGGTTTTATGGAGAATATGGAGAGCAAGAAATGACATGTTGTGGAATAGGAACTCACAGTCAGCAACCCAAGTAATTGAACCAGCATTGAAGTTTCTATCAGATTGGAGAGGTGTGCGTAGCAATGGGAACTCAAGTGACAGCAGACACGAAACAACAAGTCAGACGCTTAACTGGCAGAAACCACAAGCACCTGCGCTCAAATGTAACATAGACGCGACTATACAGTACGACTTGAGAACTACAGGAATGGGTATGGCACTCCAAGACTCAACCGGCTCCTTTATATCAGCTAGAACCAATGCATTTCTGGGCCTAGTGGGAATCAAAGAAGCAGAAGCTAGACACTCAAGGAGGCGCTTAGTTGGATTGAAGGCATGGGACTCCAAGAAGTCATCTTTGAATCAGATTCCAAATTAGTAGTCGACGCAATTGACTCTCATAGAGAAGACGACTCGGAATTTGGTAACATCATATCCGCGTGCCGAAAAATTCTTTGTCAAAGACCATCTTATAAGGTCTGTTTCACCTGTAGACAAGCAAACAAAGTTGCCCACAATCTAGCTAGGCAATCTTGTTTTCATGCTCGTCCCATAGTCTGGACCTCAATACCAGACTTTATTGTTGATGCTATGTAAGAGGATTGTAATAACTCTTCCAATTAATAAAATTATCTTCTTTTCAAAAAAAATCGGGGGTTAAAAAAATCATGTTGTTCTTAGAATCGAGGGCGCGACTCTAGTTCGTGTTTGATTTTCTTCGGTAACCGGGTTCACATCCGTTTCTTTGATCACGTTCTTGGTTGCTCTCTCTGGGCACTCATGAAACTGCATTCATGGAAGGGAAAATGTGAAAAAAAAACATTGATTACCAAGTTCCCACAGCGAAGCAAAAATTAGAACCTACACCTAAATGTTTTAAACGTCTACAGGTTGTTCGAAGCTTTGGGTTACTAGTGAAAACTTAAGTTTATCATAATCCTTTTAAAGGTCTTCTCTTTTTACTATTGAGAGATTGTTATACTTGGCTCCCTTCTCTATTTTTGATCTGGTTTTCTGCAATGGAGTTAATAGTTGGTTTTTTTCCTCGAGAAAAAACCAACAATCAACCAATGGGTTAGGCAGACTCCAATACGTATATTAGATTCTCAAACATTGTACAAAGAGATGGAGTGGGGGTCAAGCCTGAAAATTGGGATATTATAATGCTAAATGACGGAAATCATACACTCGAATCTCGTATATGATTATCGAATAAATTCATACTTTGATTTAGGATCTTTGTAGTTGAATTATTAACCTTGTTCCGGATACATTAATACACTTTAATGTCACGACGCCAATACGAATGGAAGGGAATCGATATTTCACAATCCAAATGCTTAACAATTGTGATATGATTTTGTTTCAATAATCTTGAAGAACTAAGTCTCAGCCCTTTTGTATATCATCAAAATATTGTAGAGTAGGATTAGGGAAGTTGTTTAGAAAAATAACCACTCCCTCCATAAATTCAAAGTACCAATTTGAATTGTTTGGGTCGGGTCGGGTCGGCACTCATGAGCGACCCATTACCATTAACCCATATATATTACACTAAATATGTAGAGGAAAAAATTGTCATTAAAGATCTACACCGTCAAGAAATGCTTCAGGTTGTGCTTAGATTGTTGGATTTGAATGGTGACTTTCGAATTCAATAATTTGCTTGGATGGACAAAATTGAAATGAATTTTAAATCCAATTTATATAATGTTATGCAATTTCAATAGTAATTATGAAAATTTCAAATACACACAATACGAATGTCATTTGAAATTCATCTGTCAAATCATTTTTCAAATCAAATCACATCAGCCGAATCAAAGATTTACATCATTTTTCAAATCAAATCACTTCAGGAGAGCAAATACAGGAATTGAAGATTTACATCAAAGAGATCAATTGCTCAAGCCAAGGCACGTTGATGTGTTGCTGTGGAGTGTGAACACACGTTGACACAACATATAATCATAGTGTTGATTAATGGATTTTTCATCAAACATAATTTCGGCTTCCCAAACGATGCATACATAGTTTTGGTTATTTTATTTGATAAGTGTTTTGGTTACACTTTGCTCCATCACTTTGTTAAAGAAGTTAGTTTTTCTTTATTCATAGTATTGATTTTATAAACTAATAGGTTTTTCTAGTAAATCTTTTGTCTTGATGCACCACACAAGTGTGTTTACTAGTCAATAATTCTTTGTGTCTTTTATTATTTACGTAAAGGTTTTGTGTTGAAATATTCCATTACATGTTGTGTTAAATGTTACAACACCACACATAATATAATACTCAACTCTAAAACTCACAGTCACTTTATTGCATGGTAATTTTATATCATATAACCATCCTTGGTATCAGAGTAGACACTCGACGTTACTAAGTGAGATTCTGATTTTCTTTTTAATAGATAAAAAGTATTATGGACTTATCAATTGTCAACATGGCACTACCACCACCAATTCTGGATGAATCCAACTATGCACTTTAGAAAGTTAGGATGAGGGTCTACATCAAATACATTGAAGAAAGGGCATGACAACATGTTATAGATAGTTGGACTCCATCAAAGACGGCTGATGAAAATGGTGACTGTTCGGTTAAAGCAGAAAGTGGATGAATGGATGATGAAGTCCAAATTTCGAATTTGAGTTAGATGTTTAATGAGACGTTTTAGTTATTTGCAAAATGACGTCTTAATTAATTTTACTGTTATTTAGAGTAATTTTAACGGTCAAAATTAACTAAATATAACATATTAATTATTTATCCGTTAACATCATTTTTTATCATTTTATTTAATTTATTATCCAATATTTCTAACCAACCAAACCGTCATTCTATTTTAATTTTTATTTATTTTGAGAATCAATAATGTAATTTTTAAACTTGAAGGAAAATGGATAATATTTATGCCTAAAAATATATTATTATAGTCACTTCAAAAAAAAATTTATTATAGTGAATTTAACTTACATTGCACCAGAGGAAGCATTGTCTTAGATAAATATATATTAAAAAATTGGGAAATTATTATTATTATTTCCAGTTTTTTTATAACTTGAATATTTCTAGTTAATAATTTAACATGACAAATGAAATTAAATCTTTTCATATACTTCCTTATAAAACAAAAAAAGTGAGTCTCATGTGAGACCGTCTAATCTGTGAAACGTGTCAACCTTACCCATATTCACAATAAAAGATAATATTCTTAGCATAAAAAGTAATACTTTTTCATGGGTGACCCAAATAACAAATACGACCCGTGAGATCGTCTCAGACAAATTTTTGCCAAATAAAAATATGTGAATCTAGCTTAAAGCTCATCTAACATAAAAAAAAAAAATTAAATTTAAGATAAAGCATCGGATGCTCATTGTAAATCATCCACAGAAAACATTCTAGAGCCACCTATGTCCTATCTGTTCAAAGCTCTAAATAAAGTTCGTAGGGATTAATATTTATTTAAAATTCTTCATTTATGGTATTAAAAAAAATATTTAGTGAAATACATTTTTTTCAAAATAAATACATAAAACTCATATAAGACAGTTTCACGGATCAATTTTGTGAGACAAATTTATCTGATCCAACTCTTATGTCAAAAATATTATTTTTTTATTCCAAGTATGGACTAGATCGACATGATCCACGAGAACGTCTCGTAAAAGACTTACTCAAATAAATTTATTTCATGGAGTCGTCTCAATTTTCGAAGTTTTATAGTTTTGTTTACCAACTAATCTCACTAATTAAACCCAACTATCAAAGCTGTAATCATTGGCCCTTCCTATATCGTTACCAGGTCTCAATCTAATGTAATTTATTGTAGTGAAGATTTGCTATAATATTCTCTTTAGAGGCTTAATCATTCAAGTGTGTGACTGGTAGATACAAAGAATGAGGTATTAAGAGGACAACAATCCACCTAATAATTGTAGGATTGTAATAAAATAAGAGTAGGTCTCTTGTGAAATGGTCTCAGCGAATCTTTATAGACGAGTCAACCTTATCGATATTCACAATAAAAAAGTAATATTCTTAGCATAAAAAGTAATATTTTTTTCATGGATGACTCAAATAAGAGATTCGTATCACAAAATACGATCCGTGAGACCGTCTCACACAATTTTTTGTCATAAAAATAATACTCCAAAGTCTCACTTTTTCTCATGTAATTAGATGCTAAGCATCATTTGAAAAGGATTAAATCTTAAATTAAAATTTCCTAACTAACATCTACAGATGGTCAGTACGGCAAGTTGCAAAACTTTTAATGGTCCCAAATTTAACATCAAAATTTCCCAAAAAAAAATTAGATTGTTATATGAATGAAAAATGAACAACAACATACGACTGTCCGAAAGCAAAATAAATAAATAATAAAATTCAACATTATTAAACGAGGTAAGTAACTTTGGGTATCATAAACCAGTCCTAATAGTTTTTTAAGCTTGTCCATATCGGCAATGTTCGCGAATTTGAAAACTCTGTTAATACTTAGGTTGTGTTTGGAATAAAATTGATGAAATGAAATCATGACGTGCGAAATGCAATGCATCAAATAAACAAACTGTCCAAGTCCATATATAAATTACAATGACTTAATTTAGAATGAGTTTCATGTGAGACCGTCTCACGGATTTTAATATGTGAGACGGGTCAACCCTATCTATATTCACAATAAAAAATAATACTCTTAGCATAAAAAGTAATACTTTTAGATGGATGATCCAAATAAGAGATCTGTCTCACAAATATGACCCGTAAGACCGTCTCACACAAGTTTTTGTCCTTAATTTAATCAATGCGAGATATTTAACGATAATAATTTAATGTGTTTTATAAGATGAATTGAATTTTTTTTAAAGGTCTTATGGTATGTGCATTTTTTTAAATAGTTATCACCATTTTTATAAACAAAGCACACAGTGGATGGATTCACCATATATAATTTATTCTTATGTTTAATATTACTATATTTTTAATGTTATTTATTATTACTATTCTATTTGTTTAGTTAGAAGATAAAAACTTACTGTGAGACGGTCTAACGGATCGTATTTTATGAGACGGATATCTTATTTGGGTTATTCATAATAAAATATTACTTTTTATTGTGAATATCGGTAGGATTGGTCTATTTCACAGATAAAGATTCGTGAGATCATTTTACAAGAGACATACTTTAGCTGATAAATATCAAATAATAATAGAAATTTAAAGAAGGCCAAGTGCATTATCTATGCCCGCAAATATAGTGTGCTGGGGTCCTCGAGCTATAATCCGTTGTTTACATCAATATCTCAAATTTGGCACGCAAGAAAATGCCAATTTATCAGAAGAAGATAAGCAGCCATGTTTACCTTTTGAACAAGGTGATCAATCGTACCAGTTGGTTTCGAATCATCACTTTCCTTTTGTTCTTCTTCATCTCCCATCAATAAATATCCATTTAATTCATATGCGGTGCATCAGCATCTCGTACATCAACTTAGCGCCAATCAAGTGCCAATATTCCTATTTGGTTATATAATAAAAAAGGAAATTTTGCTCCTGATTTTCATATCTTCTGTGTCGTAATCTTTAAGCTTTTGTCTTTATTCTGTTTATTGATGATATATGTTTTGGTTAAAATATTTTCTTTTCATTGTTTTATTTGGTGGGTTGTTGGTTTTATCAAAAAATTTGAAGCCCGGATATCATATACGGGAGTTTGATTCTGGACTGTAAGTATTGTATTTTTTTCAAGAATCTTGTATCATTTTCAAGTGGCACAAATTTTATCTGTTCTTACTTTTAAGTTGATTTTGCTTCTTGAAACAAGAAGTTGGGTTGCTTCAGATTTTGTTGGAGTTTAAGTGATCTGATTTTGTTTTTTCCTGTTTTTTTGGTCTATATCTGTCCTCACGGAAATGTAAATGTAACTAATCATGAAGGTGTAGGTTCCATTTTAATAACTATGCTGGAAAAAAAAATTTATTAAGGTTTCGAAGTGCCTAATTTGATTCATGTTGGTGTAGAATAAAACACTGCTGCATCTTATACTACCATGGTAGACAGATTGAGAAAATGATAATTTTTTGGCTTAGTTTAATTGAAATGTATCTTCAAAATGTTTTTTTGTCATGAAAAATTGATTTCTTGGTTTTTAGTAATTGCAGTGTTGCTTGGAGATGATTTGGACAAGGTAATTTGAGGATCTTTTAGTCATCGAGTTTGGAACTAAATCTAATGTTTTCGGGTGCATCTGATGGAGGAGAAGCAGTTGAATTTCAATCAACCATTTTTATCAGTAAGAAAAAACTCGCCTACAGTGAACTCAGAAAAAGAAGAGAGAAAGAAAACCAACCATTCTTTCTCGGGTATTCATAGGCTAACTTCTCGTGCACCAGAACTGAAATCTGGTCCTATTAGTAATCCCGGGTCTGTCCCATTTCTATGGGAACAGACTCCGGGACTACCGAAGGAAGAGAGGAAACAGAACTCTCAAATTTTTTTGATGCCTCCAGTTGCCCCAAACCTTCCTCCTCCGGGACGAGATCCGAAGGCTAGCCGGCATGATTCTCGAAAACATTTTCCGAGTGGTAGTGATGAAATACCTCGACTTTTCAAGGATGGAATGCTTCTTGACGAAAATGCTAAGAATTTTGAGAACGGTAAAGAGAAAGCAGCGGAGGAGAGTTCCGAGTCGGGGTATAGTGATGAAGCATTTACTGATGCACTTGATACACTTTCACGAACCGAATCATTTTTCTTGAATTGTAGTATGAGTGGTGTAAGTGGCTTCGATAATCTAGACGTGAAGCTGAAACCATCGGGAAGCTTTTCGACGGATCCACGAACTCGTGAGTTTATGATGGATAGGTTTCTGCCTGCGGCAAAAGCAATGACATCAGAGGCGCCTCATTATGCACCAAGAAAACACGTAGTTCAAGAACAACCACAGCAATTAAAGAAAATACTTTTGCAAGATCAGCCTTCCCTTCGTTACGGACCTGCTTTTGCAAAGCGCTATTCCCATTATCTTGATGATCAAGAAGAAGAGAGCGATGAAGAGAGCAACTATGGTCAACGTCCAAATTTGCGTTCAGTTTGTGGGTTGTTACCTCGGTTTTGTTTCAAGAATTCCCTTTGCCGTTTAAATCCTTTGCCTACAATGAGCATGAGATCCCGAGTAACACAATCTCCCGGGTATAAAATGCAACCTAGTTCCTCATCATCTGGTTCTTACAGTGAGACAGAGGCGGTAATGACTTATAATTTCTTTCCCTCGTTCCCTCAAGGCTCATGTGTAGGATTTGGGGGCAGGGCCATACGTGGATGGCATTCGCCTTTCCTAAATCTTTTTGAGCTCTAATTTCGTCCGCCTATACGAGTCTACTTGGTTTGCTTATTTATTTTGTTTCTCAATTGTTCCTTTCTGTTATCATTTCAGCTGAAATCTGATGTTTCAGAACCGAGACCCATCGATAAAATCCAAACAGTTGAACTTAATGAGAGTAAGAATAGATTGAGAAATGATCAAAGCCATTTACACAGCCGAAAGGGATCGGCATATTTCGATGCACCTTTGTCCTTTCTTGAAGAGAAAGAAGTCCTCATCATTGCTCAAGAAACAAAGAACGCCGATATTAAGGACATCGGATTTCGTAGAATGGCTGCAAAACCTTCGGGGAGTTTTTGGCTGGCAATGAAAGTCCAAATGAATTAAACTCAGAATCTCCTGTTGTCGAGAAAACTCTATACGTAGACACTGTTCATAAAGTGGAATCCCCCAAAAAGATTCCATCCCCAGATATGAAAGAGACATTAGATTCATCACTTGAGGATTTCAACAAGTTGGATACTAGGAATGGGGAAGAGAAACGTCTTCCCCTTGCTCACGAATTCGGGGACTCCATAGTTGAATATTTGATTGACAGAAATGATATTGACCTTTACTCAACCAAGACCGAAGATGTACTAGTGGAGAAAAAACAAGCTACTGAGGTTTTAGAAAAGATACTGCGGGAAAAATTAACTTTCGAAGACACTCATCAATGCCACTATGAGTTCCCACCCTTGCCTAAATCTCCATCAGATTCTTGGCTTTGGCGTACTTTGCCTGCTGCACCAAGAAAAACTATATCTCGACGTTCATATCATGTCGAGGAAACAAAGACTCGAAGCTGTGGTTTAAAGGCAACAGAAGGCGATTTTACAACGATCAAGCGTCAGCAGTCGCGGTGTTCTGAGGTCCAATCACTTCACATATTATTAGTATGTCATTTTTTTTTAAATGAAACTATGCTCAAATATGCTCTCTCTTGACCCTCTTGAACAGGAATCGCTGCCACCTATACCAGAAAAGTAGGGAACATTGCATCGTCGTATCATGTGGCTCATATTTCGCCTTAGTCGAATCCATATTTCTTGATGAACAGGTTTACTTTCCCTTGTCACTACAAGAATAACGACTAAACTGGTGTTCTATCACAATGTAAATAATGTGCAAGGCGAAAACAATTCTTCGTATAGAGATCATAACTAATAAAAGAAGTTACACTGCGCTTTTCATTCATATATTGTCGATTATAGTCCTCTAAGGAATAATGGGATCAAATGTACATGCTATATTGCCTATGAGAAATTGAAAATATCATAGTAGGTGTTCAGCGAACCAACTTGTGATTGAAATTTATTGACTTTTATGTAAAAACGATATTTATATTAATAAAATTGATGGTTTTATCCAATTATGACATTAACTTTATCTGTATATTTATGCAAGTTGCATAGGTAAAGTCATTGTTATACTGTAAGTATCATGAGGTCAACGAGTCTAGTGGATCATAAAATTCATTAGGAATTGTACTGAATATTCTAAATTTGTTTTAAATAGATTCAGCTTTGTAAAAAAAAAATGATAAATATCGTTCGAGCTTGAGACCGGTATTTATGATGTAAACGGCATGTTTCATTGATAAGAGCATAGAGATGTCCATTCATGCATACGAGTGCTCATTTGATGAGGCACTGAACAACTCTCTCTGGGGTTTTCCAATTGGTTATCACTTATAGATTGGATAAGCCCGCGGTTATGGTTGTATACCATTAATCCTTAGACCAGAGACAACATGCATGTTCTACGTACTAGCATGTATTTTGATCTGTTTACCGACTCCATCGAGGGTTATCAGGTAACGAGGTTGGGTGTAGTTTTGAAATATGTAAGAGCCAATGTTTTGTAGTCATGGATTCACCGCTCACCTACATGTGTGTATATTTTATCTGATCTGACGAGTTAATAATGCAAGGAATCTATGTTCAAACTAATACATGAATATTATGGAAATGTGTTTCCTTAATTGAACATATCATGTCATTATTATTGCTCAAAGATCATCACATCACTATCAAATTCATTTGCAAATCTCGATATACCAATGGTTGCAGATTCGATCGGAATATACGAGGGAAAGGACCGTACTATACGGTAACTATAACTTACTAGTTTTTTTGCAGACACTATCAGTGATACATAGGGATCATGAAGCAATGCGACTAGAAGCTCTTACAATGATCTGATTGGTGCAATCAAACTTAAATTCTGAATCTTGATCAAGAAGTTGATCAAAAAGATGAGGCTAATTATGGTATGCCCGAATAAGAACAAAAATTGTTCTAAATCACATGAAGTTGTGAATTCACGACTAGCTTTATCTATGAAACATTGATGGTCACATAAATATTGGATTTTGTGTTCTCGTTGAGATAGTCTAATTCAAGAGGTTAAATTTGACATCTTTAGTTTGACGGGGATCAAACGTATTACTTATAAAAGAGTTTATAAATAGATTTCATTATTAGAAGTTGTGAAAGTTAGTATGATTGCTTATTAAGTGAGAAGCGTATAACTGTCTAATTTAGTCTAGGAAGTTCCAACATAAAAACCTACAAAAAAAATCAATCATTGGTAATTTTTTCATTCGAAATTTTCGTTTGTCATTATATGAACGAGATTTGTACTTTACTTTCATCATATCGACAATGTCCGATCATCAATAAGAGTTATAATGAATTTATAATTATTTAATTAGTGAATTTAGAATAGGGGTGTCAAAACCCGACGCGACCCGTCAACCCGACACGACCCAACACGAAAAAAATCAGGTTCGGGTTGGGATTTTTCGAGTTCGGGTTGGGTTCGGGTTGGGTGGATTCGGATTAGTGCCATGTTAGGCGGGTTTCGGGTTGGGTCAACCCGCGACCTTTTTTTAAAAAAAATATTACCTATATTTTTATATATTGTATGTTTGAACAAAAATTTATTGTATATTTATATGATAAATTTTCATCATTTAATATTTATTTTTCATATTTTTATTTTTTTAACATTATTTATTTGATTTAATAAATATACTTTTAATTTCTACGATTAAACTTTCAAATTTAAATCGAAAATTTTGTTATTATGTATTTAAATTAAAATATTATTATTATTTTTTATTTTTTTTATTTTTTTCATTAATTTTTTAAAAAAATTAATAAAATTAGGGTTAACGGGTTAGACGGTTGAGTCGGATTATACGGGTTCGTGTTCGAGTTGGGGGTTTTCGGGTTGCTTCGGGTTCAGGTTGGGTTCGGGTTGAAAAATAAATTAAAAAAATTCGTGGGTCGACCCGAAACCCGACCCACCCACCCGATTGACACCCCTAATTTAGAACATCTCTATATATATATATATATATATATATATATATATATATATATATATATATTTTCGGGTTGCTTCGGGTTCAGGTTGGGTTCGGGTTGAAAATAAATTAAAAAAATTTCGCGGGTCGACCCGAAACCCGACCCAACCCACCCGATTGACACCCCTAATTTAGAACATCTATATATATATATATATATATATATATATATATATATATATATATATATATATATATATATAAAAGCAGAGTTGTCTGTTATTTTTAGTAATTTCCCGTCTAAATAGACATTCTAAAAAACGAAATTATCGAATAATGTGATAAAATATATTATAATAAATGTTTAAATATATTTAATTCAATATTAAAACTGTATAGTAATATATGTGTATATAATAACTTGAAAATTGAATCTTTTTCTAGAAATTACAAACAAAAATAAATTAGATTTCAAATCCAAAAATTTAATTTCATTCTAGGAATTATAAACCAAATTCAAAATATTATTCAAATTTTAAATTCGAATTTTGGAAATTTGAATCATGCTTCAAAATTTGTGCTCCGAAATCAATTTATTAATTTAACATTAATTTTTATAATAATCTACAAATATATATATAAATTTCCATGACATCACAACACACCAAAGCCAGAATCCAAAGAATTTGCCAAAAAAATACAAAGATCTATTGAAAACATAAACTACATTAAAATTTTTGCGTTGATTATGTCAATCAATTTAATTTGTGATATGATTTGTCTTAATATGATATATTTAATTTTAATTACAAACGGTATAAATAAATTTTAACAAATGATTGCAATGTTCAACAGCACTCATATATATATATATATATATATATATATATATATATATATATATATATATATATATTCAAATGTAATTTATGTATTATATATTTTTTTTTACTCAAATTGAAACTAAACTCTATTGAAAACATAAATTATATTAAAAATGTTGCAATGATTACATCAATCAATTTAATTAAAAATTGTATAAATAAATTTAAAATAAAAATGATTGCAATGTTCAGTATCACTCATGATGGTAAATAATTCAAAAATAAATTTTGTTATTTTAAGTAATTTTCTGCCCAAATTACTTACTAAAAAAATATAATATTTAATTATTTTATTTAATTTCTCTAAAAATAAAATTGGTTGAGTGTTAAAAGTTATCACTACAACAATGTTTTCTAATGGACATTGAGTGTCAAACACGTGTCATGTCACAAAATTGTTTCTGAATGTGGATTTAGACGAAATTGCAGAATTTTTAAAAAATTATTTCTTATTAACTTTATTGAATGTGATTTAAAAATATTTTTTTAATCACATGTTAAAAAATAATAATATTTATCTTCTCGAAAATTAAAGAATTAAATATGTATTAATGTTGGTAGTCGACATCAATTTACTAAACACGATAAGCATCATGTCATTGTTTTAGGCTAACACAATCTAAAATCTTGATATATAATAGTGATTATTAGCTAAAAAAATTAATTGACATGCGTTTTATTTAAGAAAGATTTTTAAAATTAGCGAAAAAATAATTTTTATTTTTTATGATTATATATATTTTTAATTTAAATATTTATTCATTTTTACTAATTTTTAACAATATCATCCCGTGCATCGCACATGTTAAATACTAGTATTAAATAATAATTGAGTATTGGTGAATGCTATGTAAGATTTTTATTGAATATTCTAGAGAAGTCTAGAGCTAATAATTAAATTGAATAATAGTTATTTAATTATATTAAATCATGTATTATCAAGAGATAATAATTATTTAATTATACATAGTATTTTCAAGAGTGGAAAAAACATGAGAATTTTAAATAATGAAACTTGAAGAATCCTACTTGAAAACTAATTATGGTAATATTGAGATGGTGTTTAAAGTTGGTAAAACATACAATCAACCCAACTTAAGAAATAGTCACAAAGATTACCTTAACTCTATCTCCAGCTCACAAAATCGGTCACCCACCTCACAACCAAGACCACCACAGCTCCGTCGTGTGCCACCGCCGCATTGCTGCTGGAATTAGTGGCGCCGCATTGTTGTTGGAATTGCTAAATTCCGGCGCTTGAATTTCAACACAGAATTTCGTTTAGATCTCTAGTGCGATCTATATTACGAGTGTAGTCTTTGACCACAGATCGAATTTGACTATTGAAGAACGATATTGATTCTAGTTGATTGTTCGTAGGGATTCATAAAAAGGAACAGCTTCGTTAATCTCGAATTGGTTTGATATCCAACGTTTTTAAATGCAAAGATAAATAAATATAAACATCCTACAAATAGTTTAAATCATACAATGCCCAAAAACGTTTTGAACGTCAAAACAAAACTTTTAGACTTTCATTATGTATTGGTTGGACGAAAACAATACATTAAGAGAGAATGTAATAAATGGTTGTGTAGGACCGAGTGCTTACCGCTTTACCAAAAGCTATAGCTAGTAGTAATGGTGCTACTCAAATCTTTTAAACCGCACAGCAGCACAAGCATCACGGTTCGATTGCTCTACCAAGCAAGGACAATTATTGCACCAACAATCTCCCTCCCAATAATTGCACTCCTTGCAATCAATGGGAATCGAACCCATGACCTTGGCTCTGATACCAATTGTAGGACCGAGCGATTGCCGCTTTACCAAAAGCTATAGCTAGTGGTAATGGTGCAGCTCAAATCTTTTAAACCGCACAGCAGCACAAGCACCACGGTTCGATTGCTCTACCAAGCAAGGACAATTATTGCACCCAACAGGTTGAAATATTTTTTGGTTTAGATTTGTTTAAGATCATTCTTCTTCTGTGCTTCTCTAAAAAAAAAATAATTCTTCTGCATAAAGATTTCGGTTTTGGCTGTTGTGTAATAGAGATGTTTTGGCTCCTGCATAATACATCTCCATTGACAACAACCTAACATATTTATTTAATTTTAAATGTTCTTTTTTTCAATTTGAACATAAAAATTTCTATGACACCGTCTCACTATTTAATTTTGTGAGACGACTCGGTACCTGGAAAAATATCATTTTTATGTTAAAATACGACTTTCTTTTGTAAATATGGTTTAGGAACACGTCTCAAGTGTGAAACCCCGATTTTTTTTCCTGGAGATAAGAATTTTGATGATAAACCTAATTTTGAGATAAATAAACCAAGATCTAAGAAATTAAATAAATAATATACCCAATAAAGATCTAAGATTTGATATGATATTGATACCTAGATAAAGATCAAGTAAGATGATAATATGATCCTTATTTCGAAATCTTGGAGTATTTAATTAGGATTTTCGAAATTATGGAGATAGGAAAAAATCTACACGATAAAAAAAATGAAGACATGAGAAAATTTAAAAGTTCGCCTACCACAATTTTAGGGAAAATCAAGAGTATTATTTTTGGAATAATTTACCACAAAATTCGAAATTACTAAAGGAGATTTTTGGGATTTGAGAGCAAGGATTTAATTGTACTGAAAAATAAAAGATCTACCTAATATCAAGAATTAGACAAAAATTCGAAATTTTGCAGGCTTCGATAGGCGAATATTTCGAAAATATATCCAAGGAATGGATATATAGATTTTGAAATTATCCAGTATCATGGATAAGATATGATAATTTATACTACGTTCAAGATTTAATTTAAAAATTCAAACGCAAGGATAAGACACGATCAGGATAGCAGTCAACTCCTATAAATAGGAGAGCCATGCTATTCGAAATTCACACCTTCACGTTTTCGAATTTTTCTCTCTAGTTCTCCCAAGGAACTTTCGAGACTTTGCTCTCTTAGTGTGCGGAGTATCGAAACTCTGCAGCAGTCCAAATCCAGGCTTAGTTTCAAAATCCTACCATCGCCTAATTATTCAAGGTAAGGGGGTTTTTGATATAATATAATTTGCACACTTGTCCTTCGTGAAGTGTACTTTTGTTATGCATATATGCTTTCGTAATTGAGTTTTTGCTGTATTACAATTTTTGTACGAGTCTCTCTTCAGTTTTCTTTTGAAAGTTTGTTCGAGCATAATTTCTTGTTCACGGTATGTTTTCTTCAAGATTTGTCAAATTATATGTTCAAAGCATTGTTAGGATTCGATTGGTATGGGAAAAGATTTCTGAACTATGACTTTTATATGGTGGGATGGTAACCATTGTACGATCTCACTCCATGGAGGATAAACATATTGGACATAGCCTCACTCCTTATAGGATTAACATATAGGAGACTGATATCAGGAAACCTGGAAATGAGATGACTTTCAGTGCAAAACAAGTATGCTATATGAGTATGATATGTGATGACATGTTATGATTATAAGTATGTATATTCGTTATTATTCAAGTTATGATATGGTATATAAAATTTGAATTCAAATATATGTATATGTTGCTTCATGTCTCGAACTACCTCCCATTTGCTGAGTATTTCCTAAAATACTCACCCCTTACTTCCTCCCTCCAGATAAGAATGAAGAGCAAATGGATGAAGATGAGCAATAACAATTTTGGGGATGATAGAAGATCTCGAGTTATCCTAGAAATTTTAAAGCTTAATTTAGGTTCATCACTTCCGCATTATTGAAACATTTTTAATTAGTTTATTTTGGTATTAAAGTTGTAATGACGGTTTTTTTTGTTGATTATGAAAAATAAACTGATTTTGGTATATATTGTACTATGAGACTTGTTGTTTGACGATTATGTTATCCTTGAGCACGCCGGTGCCGACTAACCCCGATCTCAGGGGCATGGCATAAAAAATACAGATATGTAAGATCATCACACAAAATATTTGCTATTAGTATCATGTCAGAATTGAACTTGGTCTTATTAAATACTTTCCTTTTGTTGCTTTAAAAGATTATATTTGCCTCACTTTCACAATAAATGGGCGCAAAAAGCCCCACCCCCAATCAATGTTGGACATCGACCAATGAATAAGAAGGTCCAAATATTTTGGTCAGAAAAATGGGACAAAGACCACATCCCACACCAACATTATATTACTAAGTGACACTTTCAATTCAATTCTAATTCACGTGAATTGGTCACGCATTTCGTCGCGGGAACTTCAAATTTAGGCATCATGTTACCCAACTTAGGAGATGAGGATTGGGTGAAAGGCTCTCATTTTGTGGTTTATCCTCTCAAGTGCGTGTGCGTGACAAGGAATTCTCAGTACACGAATGTGGTGCATGTGATCTTATACTCCCCTTCTTCATCCCATGGCTAATCTCCAAAAAATGCAACACAGGAACGTTAAAGATACAAGAACTTCTCGTAGTTTTGAGGATCAAGAATCTAATCTTGAAGTGGTGAATGATGAAAGTAGTCCAGCAGCTTGGGAAGGTAATATGTCACCAAACCTGCCCACTTGCCCATCCGTTAGTATGGATCCCAACTTCAGTGTGCTCTCCCCGAATCTGCTACCAACCTGAAGATATAATTGAGGGCACAAAGGCTTGTAGTTATATCTAATTCACAACTACATATTACAAAATTGAACCAGACAGCGAAAAGCTGACACATAATCAGATTTTAACCAATGGATATATAGTCATAAATGACTGGTGACACCAGAGTTTCGGTTACCAAGCATTATTAAACAATATAAGATGTATAGAAATTGCAAGGAACATAAATTATATACCTGCATGAAAGACTTCAAAAATGGTGCAGCCACCCCTAAACTCGAGTTCTCATCATCGCTATTTCGAGATATTTCATCATTTTTGTAACTTCTCCATGAATTTCTGGAGTAAACATCATCCAGAGATGTTGATACAGATGCCCTGTCAGCATTCTTTGCGGACAATGCTGGAGCACTGGAGAACAAATGCAAAGCTTGAGAACATTCACCATGCAAACAAGACAAGTATTTTAAAAGGAGCCAAGCCGACAATGTCAAACAGGTTATGATAAATCAATATAAGATTCAGCAAAAAAATATGTCCAGCCTATTCAAGGTTGATGAAAACATACTAACAAACAACATAACCGAACTTTTTTTTTCCTATGGTGCTCACCTGATGGGAAGATACTTAAAACGAGGTACTGCTGAGCAGCGCATTAGGTTTGATTCGGAATTAGAGGGAAGCTTTTGCACGGTGTCCACATGAATTCGATTAAGTTGCACAAAAAACCCGAAGAGGACAGCATGTCTCACGTATGCCTGCCTCTTGTTCTCCCAGAGATATGGCTCATACCTTAGATATGTAAAAATAAATCAGAAATGAAAATAAAACAGCAGCACAGCATATTTAGCAGCATAAAATATAAAAATATTCAAGACGGAAGAGACAGAGAAATAACACATATAAAACAAATCCAAAATGGTAACCACTCCGAAGCCAATGTAACCATGCTTACTTAGAGCAGCATATACATTCAGGTTAGACTAAAAAAGAAATATTGGACTCCTAAAATATCACCACCGCCTTAGTCTATGGTTTGTTCGTACATATAAATTCACATTGTAACAATTAGCAGTCAACAAGAAAAACAAATAGATAAAATATCGAGAGCTCTCTATACATTTGTGCTTGTAGGTGGAACATTTTTGGAGTTTCTCCTTTATAGAAAGCTTACATACTAATTAGAGCAGCAGAAAAAATTACAAAAAAAGTGTGGTACAGTATGAATGGGAAGTGTGATGAAAAAATTTTCCCAACAAAATTACTAATGAAAGAAGTTTAGAGTTAACACATAACAGCTAAGATATACAACTGGGAACTTTCTGACAAAAACTTTATCATCAGTCATGCAAAGTCAAATTCTTAATGAATTATAACACTTCAAGAATAAAAGCCACTTCCAAGAACTCACGTGAGCCAGTCTATGGGATCCAGTCTTTGTGAAATACGATTTACCAAGTGATTCACTCGTTCGCTTATAACTGACTTAGTTTGAGCTTCCTGTTTCCTTCTAAAGGGAGATACGACTCTTGAAATTTTAGATGAATCCTCATTTGCATGAAAATCACCTCCAGATAAACAGACAGCAGTAAATTTCAAATCCAATAGAACTTGCAAAATCCCTTTCTCCGAAACTTGAGATCCAGTAGCATCAAGAAAAAGGAAATCTTCATAAATCCCAATAACCTAGGAAAGCAAAACAAAAACTATGTTCATGCATACTAAGAAAAATTTCAAAAAAGTGATCTAGAAGAAATATTTCCATTGCAATCCCAAATTTTTTTTAGAAATCCATTTATGTATTTAATTTACAAAACCTAAAATTGAGAACAAAAAATGTCTCCACGGAGAAGATGCAATTTTCACACACCCTTGCAACACAAAATTAATTAAATTCTAGATCCAGCTCCCTCTAGATACATTAGCTTACCATCAGCCTAAGTCAGCACAATATGCAGAGGACCTCCAGCAGAGTTCACCGGATTTCTTACCAAAGATAAATACAACAATTATGAAAACATAAGAGTTTAAAGCCACAGTCATTGAAGGGGAATATGAAACAATAAAAGGAAAACTGTATACCTTATCCAATAATCTGGATGCGAAATTCTGCATCACTTGCTTGTCAAGAACATGTCCACCTACACGATGAACTTCTTCACATGCATAAAATAAAAATGAGATCACATATAGAGAAGGCATAGAAGGAAGAAATATCTTCATCTCTGACTGGCCTTCACTTGACTGCTCTGGCTGCTTGACTACTGTCTCCTCCCAACCCTACAAAATAATTATTAGAGAAAAACGTCAGATTTCTTTGGTCCTTGTTAAATCTATCTACCTAAAGAAACATATGTTTCATTCAATTTCATGAAATTGAAAGATAATCATGAAAACTGGGCAAAATGAAAAGAAGAAGAAGAAGAAGAAGAAGAAGAAGAAGAAGAAAGAAACAGAAATAATTGAATTGATCGCATATAAGTGCTCTATGGCAAAAAAGGGAGCCCATATTTATGCATTGAGCGCTCTAGAATAAAAGTCACAAGAATAAAGATGGTGGGGTTTGCAGACAATAAAATAGGTTTCCAAGAAAAAAACAACACTTACTCTGACTGGAGCACTTGATGTCATGGCATCATCCTGTTTGAGATTTTGAGTGAAAATGTTTAAAAGTTCATCAGAAACCCATGATATCCACAAATTGTAGGCTCTAACACAAAGGTCTTGGTTTGTTTGTCTGAATTCTTCAAGTTGTGGGCTCAACCTGTCATCTAGTCCAAACAAAGCAGCAGTTGCAAGAGAAGTATGTTTTCTATTTGGATCAAGCATGGTTTTCCGAGGACTATCGACCTTTGGTGAGTCGATGGTTGCCCTAGCATGCTTAAAAGCATTTGCGGATGGAGTAATAATGTCAGTCATAAATTCAATCGGCCATAACCTAGGTGAACCGAGGACCACAGGGATGTGTTTAGAGTGCTTCTGAAACGCAGAGCTTAGTCGCCCAATAAATAATGATCTCTCGACATGTACTGTAGGCGGTGACACAGATTGCTCATCCTTTCTTTCGTCTTCTAGGTTACAGTAGAGCAGATCCAGCTCCTTCTTAAGCTGTGATAAGATTGCTGATAGACTATCAAAACACTTATTTTGCACATGCGGAACCAAATCTCTTAACCTACATGATGCCTTAGGACTATCCAAGAAACTGAGGAGATCTTCAAGAACACTCTGACAGCGACCGTCCACAATATCTTTGATTCGGCTGACTTCAGGACCAAAATAAGAACTGAGACATCTATAAAAATCATTTTCTTGGAAATGATGTGATTTTGAACTTGACTTTTTACCATCAGGCCTCATGAACCAAACCCCACCACAGTCCCGATATCCGTTGATGTAAGCTTCAGAATCAGTGTGATCACCAGGAGATTGCAAGATGGACTGAACTGACTTTGCTACATCGACATCACTTAATTCATCAAACTTGACGGCGATAATAGTTTTCATCCTCTGAACAAAAGCATCTTCAAAGATATCATCCCATAAGTCCGAGTCTCCACCTAAGACAAGCTCACGGATTCTTTTCCATGGCAACTCAATCTCAGAACCAAAAACACTCTTCAGCCACCCCAAACTGCCTTCCAAAACCTGCTTGCTATCCATAGTCTCCCTAATCAACTTCTCAGCCAAAGAAAGCTCGTACCCACTGCCTATGACATCAATCAAGTATCTTCCATTAATCTTACTCATGATCTCCTTACCACAATTCCTCAACCAATCAGAACAAGTCTTGGAAATAAAATCCCCAACTAGTAGAACCATATCAGTCTCCAACTTATCCCTGAATGAATTCCAAAGCCTCACTTCCTCATCAGGGTCCGGTATTCCCCCAAACAACTGAGAAGCAGGAGGGGCATCCAAAATGGTCTTATAGAACAAAGGCTTGTCATTCAAAACTTGCAAAAATAACTCTCCCACTTGACCTACACTAACCTGAATTATCTTTAAAACATCACAGAACACTGATATTAAATCAGAGCTATCAGCATTGAAATTATGACAACAGGCACCCAGCTTTTGGAACATACACGATTTTCTCGAATCTAAAAACAGAGTCAAAACCTGTACAGGTTCTAGTTCATCAATGACAGCAACAGCTGCCAATGCATCAGCATAAGCTTTGATTCCAAGACTAAGGGTCTGATCAAACAATCTCTCACGACTCCTCTGCGATATCTGACTTTTGAAACCTTCAACTATTTGCCACTGGTGCTGCAGCAACGGGAAATTCGAGAGAACACTCTTGTTTTCCTTTAAGTTGAGCAAGTTGAAATGAACGTGCTTTGCGCGAATGTAACGGGCAGAAGATTCAAGGAACATGGACTCGTCGAGGCAGCCCCAAATGTTTTCTGGGGTGTCTACCAGGTACTTGACGCGGCAGGCAATTCCATAACTACGAGCTCCGGCGGGGTTAAAGGAGACATAAGGCGACTTGGGAGAATCGGAGGGGGGAGAGAGAGCGTGGAGGACAGCATTGTGTACGGTAGAAATGTTGGCGGTGATGGACTCACAGGATGACTTCATAAGGACTATGGAATCGGCAGAGTCAATGAGATCACGGTAGCGATTCCCGACCAGTTGGCGGAGCTCCTCGCGTTTGTCCTGGATCTGTTTCCTGGTGGCAGCCTCAACATTTCGGATTTCTGAAATGGGTTTCGACCGAAACAAAGACTCGGCATCCTGATTCCGTGGGACGCTACTGATACCCAATCGACTTCCGTCGGTGGCGGTGGTCACGGACGCCCTAGAATACAATTTTCCGTCCATTTCCCACGAGTTTGAAACAAAAAAAATCAAATAAAATTACTCTCAATAGCGAAAACTTCGAACCTGGCTGGAATCAATGCTGAGCAACAAACTCATTTCAAATTAATATATCTGGATTGCAACAGAAATTCCCCAAGTCGGAACGCCACCGATACCCTTGTCGATTGCTACCAATAACACATTCCGCTTGATCTCATTTTTAACAACTGAAATCTTCAGTCATGATCTGAAGTGAAATCATAATCTAGGAAACCATTCATTCCGCCAACAATCAAAGCCGGTGGTCGTGTGACGAATTTGTAGGCTCTCTGGTTGCTTGCATTGCATCGTTCGTTTGCTTGGAAACAAGACAGTCATAGCTCTCCCCGGTTTAACGTAAATGTCTGCTTAACCGAGCCAGGAAACAGGCCACTTCTTAATTGTGGGCTGGTTCGGTCTTGGGCCTGGCCTGTCCACATTTTGCTGGGCCATATTTTCGGTTGGAGTGGAGAGCAAAAACTTGTGTGAGACAGTCATACGAGTCGTATTTTGTGATACATATCTCTTATTTGGGTCATTCATGAAAAAAAATTAATTTTTATGCTAAAAGTATTACTTTTTACTGTGAATATCGATAGGGTTGACATGTCTCACAGATAAAGATTCGTGATACCATCTCACAATAGACCTACTCATTTTATAAATATAAATGTATTGATATAGTAAGAATTATAGAAACTCAAAAATCCAGATAGGAACTCTATTTAATAAAACTCGATAATTCAGTTTGAAGCAAATAAATCGAACTCTAATTTTAAATCGAACAACTTAAATCCATTTTTTTTTTTTGAATTTCGAGCTAAATGAATTTTTGTTCAACTCTAATACAAAAAATAAAAATAAAAAAATTCGCATGGCAATCGAATTATTATTATTTTTTAGGCCTATTTAATTTGTTATAAAACCTAATTTTAATGCTATAAGATATAATCACAAACTTTTTGTCAACGCCTACTTGCATCATCTAAATACAATTTTGAGCTAGGTTTTATCTAAAAAATTTAACGAACGATCGGCTATTGATTGAGCATAGCTCGGGTTTAAGTCAAACACAAAATATTTGTAAGTTATATTGTTTGAAAATAAATATTTAAAAGCATAATATATTATAAAATTATATACAAATAGTAATAATAATTTGAATATCAGGAATGACAACTTTCCCACGGGTTTGAGGCCCCGCATGAAAAACTCGAAACGGGATAGGGATCCCCGATTTTTTCGGGTTTGGGTTCAGGGATTTTTTTAAATCCCCGATGTAATTCGGGACGAGTATGAGACTACTATCCCCATCTCCGAAATCCCCGAACACGTCCAGAAAATAATATCAAAAATAAATAATATTATTATTAATATTAATAATATAATAATATTATTATTTTTCAAAATACTAATAATCTTATTATTATTAATATGGATATTGATATTTATATTATCTCTAATAATAATATATAATAATAAGTTTTTGTTTGAGAAAATCTCCGAATTTGTTATCGTTTTGCTATATTAATATTTTTGAAACGAGAAGTTGATCCCCTAAGTTTCAGGTCTGGGGATTCTCCGAACCCGAAAAAACGAGGATTGGGACGGGTATAGAGGTGGAGATAAAATTCGAGGATAAAGATGGGGATAGCAAACCCGTCACCGCTCCGACCTATTGCCATCCCTAGTACCTCTAGGATTTCGGTTCGATCTGTTACTCGAGATTCTCCGTTATTTTATTTTCATGTCAATGATGTACAATGGGCAAACAGTAATAACTGTAGAACATTTTCAAATATGTTCAAATTTGGTTTCCAAGGACTTTCTTTTACATGCCTTGAAACCCTGCGTATACTGGACAATGATCTCTTCAACTTCATTCTTCCAAAATTTTGAAAGAAATGAACATAGCCGTCGCGTCAAGTACGGTCAAATAAGTTTTCCGATCACCAACCGCCCGTAACGCCGCCACCAGGCTCGCCTTCCAGAATTCCACTCACACACCGCGTCTTTCGGTACTTCCATTTTTCTGTTAATGCAATTACGACTGAGCCAAATTCAAATTTCAACTTATACTGATAAGAAGATAGTTAATTTACGTATTCCTTTAATAATTTGTTTGTGCTTGTTTGCTTTGGACAAATTGGAATAAGGTGTCCTGCTGAGATGAGTGTGTGCTTGAAGTCGATGCAACCGTAACATACAGCCACTGCGTTGGCATTGATGACGTCTATGCTCACAGTTTCTCGCTGTGGTTTTGGTTGGATTCTTGAAGGTACTATCTTATAGGTGTAATCATTCTTTTTTGGAAAATTTGTTTATTGATGTGGACATTGAATATTTATGAATCACTGGCTTATTGTTATGTCATGCTCCATGTGTATGACTTATCAATCGATGCATATGATACTAATTGTTATCATGTATGTGTGTGTATCAGGGGAACGAGTTATTTTCTCGTTTGGCAGTGCAGAGAAGGGTTAGGAAATTTTTAGGAGTTTCATCCCTTCCTTTCTTGAAGGAGTTGGACAAATAGATTTTACTTCAAGTATCTCAGTTCTTATAGATTACTTTATAGTTGGTAAGATTCCAGAAATACTATGGAGTTAACATATGTATCCACTAGTTGAATATATTTTCCTTTCACTCTATTTCGTGACTGTCTTTACGCTTGTAGCCTTGTTTTTACACCTTTCTTTACAAACCGCTGTTTTGTGAAATATATTTTCATTGTACTAGATAGAGAAATAAAGGAACGGGAAAATGGCTCTGTAAATTGTAGTCCTCTTTTCTATTTCAGTTAGATCAAAAACAGGAGTTATATATTTACAATTACCAAGGATAAAAGAGTAAAAAAGAATAACAAGTTAGTTACAACGGAAGATAAATCTAGAGGCTTCTAGATGATGGAGTTGTGATCTTCTGCATGTGTGAGTATATGGCTTCTTGTGTGGTCGGTTTCTGATGTTCCTTAACATTCCCCCGCAAGGTCAGCGTTGGTTTGTCCAGAATGCTGAGCTTGGATCGAAATCGATGAAAATTGTGATAGGCTAATGGTTTTGTGAAGACATCTGCAATTTGATCAGAGGAGGGAACAAACTGAACATTGAGTTGCTTAGCCAGAACTTTCTCACGAACAAAGAAGAGATCTAACTCAAAATGTTTAGATTTAGAATGTAGTACAGGATTTGCAGTCAACGATATTGTACTAATATTGTCACACCATAGGATGGGTGAAACACGGCTGTTAATATGAAGTTCAGTGAGCAGAGACTGAAGCCATAGTAATTCTGAAGTGGCATTTGCAAGGCTACGATATTCTGCTTCAGTACTTGAACGGGAAACAACCGATTGTTTCTTTGAGCACCAGGTGATAGGTGAGTTGCCGAGAAACCAGCAAAATCCAGATGTTGAACGCCTGTCATCGGGATCATTGGCCCAATCCGCATCACAAAAACCATGAAGGGAGAGCTTAGAGGCAGCAGTAAGATGAAGTCCATGAGTTGAGGTTCCATTAAGATAACGAAGGATGCGCTTAACAGCCTTCCAATGAGAAAGACAATGACTTTGCATGTACTGACAAGCTTTATTCACACTGTATGCGATATCCGGTCGTGTTATGGTGAGATATTGAAGAGCACCCACAATTCTACGATACAGTGTTGCATCAGAAAAAGATTCTGCATCTTTGGAAGAAAGTTTTAACCAGATACCATAGGAGTGGGTAATGATTTTGCTTTGTCCATATTCGTTTTTTCAGTAGATCATGTATGTATTTAGTTAGAGACAAGAATAAGCCGGTAGAATAGGGCCTTGAGACTTCAATGCCCAGAAAATACGAGAGATTGCCCAAATGTTTCAAGGAGAATTTCGAATTTAATTGAAATATAAGATCCTGGATTGGAGCAGCCTTGTTACCTGTGATTATAATGTCATCGACATAAACCAAGATATAGATAATCAAACCTTTTGCCTGTTTAACAAAGAGAGATGCATCGGCCTTTGATTGGATGAATCCCAAGTGTATCAGGGCAAATCTCAGCTTGTCAAACCAAGCACGAGGGGCTTGTTTGAGCCCATAGATCGCTTTGTGCAGGTTGACACACAAGTTGTTTACCATGACAATGTTGTTCGAAGCCAGGAGGCTGCTGCATATAGATAAGCTCATTAAGAGTACCATTGAGAAAAGCATTATCAACATCAAGTTGTTGAATAGACCATCCGTAAGAAAGAGCAATGGTGAGAACAACACGAATTGTGGTAGGCTTTATAACTGGACTGAATGTCTCAGTGTAATCGAGTCCAGCAGTTTGCGAATATCCCTTAGCAACAAGGCGAGCTTTGTACCGGGCCACAGTTCCATCGGGATGTGTTTTGATTTTAAAAACCCACTTGCATCCAATGATTGGTGTGTTGGTTGGTGCTAGAACTAGAACCCAAGTTTTATTTTGGATTAAAGCGTTGTATTCAGCTTTCATAGCATGACACCAAGCTGGATGTGCTAAGGCATCATGTGTAGTGGCTGGTTCATGTATAGATGTAAGTTGAGAAGTGTACACCTTTGGTTTGAAAATACCTGCTTTGGACCGAGTGACCATGGAGTGCACATTCGTAGGGGGAGGAACAGATTGCTCATCAGGGGAAGAAATAAGGAGGGAAGGTGATGAGTTTGAATTGTGTGCTGGAGGTGAAAAGGAAATCTCGGAGGTGTTGTTGGGAGGGGCAGGAGTTGGGGAGGGTGAGTGAAATGGAGAGTGGAACGAAGAGGTGACAGGAAGAATTGGTAAAGGAAGATTGGAAGTCTCTGTATGAAGAGATTTTTCAGAATGAGTAACGAGAAAAGGAAAAGAAGACTCGTCAAACTTAACATGGCGAGAAATGTAGATACAACCATCTTGACTGAGGCATTTATACCCTTTATGTTTGTTGCTATAGCCAAGAAAGGTGCATGGTTTAGACCTAAACTCAAGTTTATGGGCATTGTAGACTCGAAGATAGGGAAAACACAAGCACCCAAAAACACGAAGAAGGTAATAATCTGGGTACAAGATTAGATAATTTCTTGAGAGGAGCAGCTCCTTGAATGGCAGAATTAGGAAGACGATTAATGAGAAAAACAGCGGTGGAAAAAACATCGTCCCAAAATTTTATAGGCATGTGAGCGTGAGCAATGAGAGAAAGACCAACATCAACTATGTGACGGTGCTTCTTTCGACAACACCATTTTGTTGTGAAGTGTGTGGACAAGAGAGACGATGATGAATCCCATATTTTTGGAAGAAGGGAGTTAACGGTCTATATTCACCACCCCAATCAGTTTGAAGAATTTTGATTTTGGTATCATATTGTAGTTCAGCATGGGTCTTAAATTGTTGGAAAATTTGGAACACCTCAGATTTAGCTTTGAGAAAGTATATCCAGGTGTATCGACTATAGGCATCCACAAAACTGACGTAATATTTAAAGCCATTAGTTGAAGTGGTGTAAGCAGGACCCCATACATCAGAATATATTAACTGAAGTGGCTTGTTGTAACAGGTTAAGGACGAAGGAAATGGAAGGCGATGACTTTTGCCTAATTCACAAGATGGGCAGAAAGCAAATTTTTCATTTCTTGAGAAAGAGATATTACAATTGGATAAAATGTGCTTTACAGTGGAAAGCATAGGATGGCCTAATCTATAATGCCATTGATTAAGTGTTGAGGGTGCCACTTCAGTTAGTTGGTGAAACTTGTTCACTTGATTGAAGAAAGAGACCGCTGGGAAAGGAGGGGTATGCACGCTGGTAGCAGAGTGAGTAGATGAGCTAGCTGGTTTGCCCAAGGGGAACTTATAAAGGCCTTCATGTAAGGTGCCTTTGAGGAGGGTGGTTCCCGTCGCTAGGTCCTTCACAACACAAAAAGAGGGATGAAACTCAAAATAGACATCATTGTCTTGAGCAAATTTGCTAACGCTAAGCAAGTTTTTTGATATATGAGGGACTCGAAGAAGATGATTCAAGAATAATGTGTGGTTCGAATCATGAGTCAAAAAGGATGAAGAACCAATATGAGTGATAGGCAAACCTATTCCATTCCCCATGAGAACTTTATCTCCGCCGGTGTATTCAGAACTGAGAGCCAGGTTAGCGAGATCATTAGTGACATGGTGAGAAGCTCCAGAATCCGGTAACCACCAGTCATCATTGAGATTCTTAGAGTTCGCCACAGCCACTGCAGCAGTTGGTGGTGTTTCAGACTTATTAGAAGAAGGATGTGTGTAGTGATTTCGTGAATTTCGTGGCTGTGAAATGAATTCCTTTTCAAAACGATAATAGCATTTCTCTGCAACGTGGCCAGAGTATCCACAAATCTGACAAATAGGACGATTGTTGCTATTAGACCAGCTTCGTCGACCACCCCGCACAAATCGTCCACGACCTCTGCCACGAGAGGGAGAGCTATAAGATGTTGATGATGGACGACCTTTGCCAGGAGTGAAAGTAGAGAGGTTGGCTGTAGGTGTGGTGCCATCCATATTGATAGTGTATGACTCAATACGCCCTTCATGAGATAAAAGAAGAGCAATAACCTCTGAAGGGGAAATTTGTTCAACTCGAGAGGTGACATGAACAACGACCGAGTCGTATTCCATTCCAACACCACCCAAAATGTAGAGAACCTGATCATCATCTGATATATGATGCCCGCACGCAGCAAGTGAGTCAACATAATTTTTCATTTTGCCAAGATAATCCTTCATGCTAAGGCTGCTGATCGAGCAAAACTTGCACAGTAAAATACCCAATAAAAATATGATTTTATATGCTCAAAATAAATCGCAAGTGCACGATGTCAAGTTATAATATAGTGTACGTGAGTACGAGTATCGTTCCACTGAAGACTGTGTTTTACAATTATTATTTTCAGTTATTGAACATTTAGCAACGAAAAGTGATTTGATTGGTTTATTACTACTAAAATCAAATAAGAATGCAAATAAAAAGATTCAACATCAAGTAATGAGATATAATATCTAAAATGGTTGAGTAAAATTCACTAAGAAATGGATTTGTTGGGAATCTCGGTTCACCTACCCCTCGTTAATCAATTAATTCGTTCGATCGTGATCTACGCTTCCGACAGGATTTCCTAATCTATTGAACACACTCTCTCGAGCTATGCCAAACTAATTCCACTCAATGAAGTAATTAAATATCTTTAATTATTTATCACGAGCGAATCGCATTTCGTTCTATAAAATCCCCTAGTTTTCGACCCTTAGGACTATGACTATCGGCACGTATCCAATTTCATATATCTATGTAAATTGTAGATCCGCGAATTATACTACTCGATCCTATCACTCGTTATTCTCTCGAACGCACTCGTGATATGAAAACGTCGTTAAAGTTAGCTATTCTTTAATAACACGATAAAACAGTAGTAAAATCAAGAATAACGCACAACCGAAATATAAATTAATTCAAACCAACATTCGGGGTAGGATCCCCTTTAATCCCAACAAATAATAAAGTTAGCTACTAGAATTCATAGTAAAAATAAATGCAACAATGTTTAAAATGAAAGAAACTAGATTAGAAATACTAGGCGAGACGAAATCTGCGAAGAACGGTGCTCGGAAAGCTTCAAATCTTCAATCCAAGCGCAAAGTTCTCTCCAACAGCTTGTGACGGCTCCAAAATCAAGTCTGAATCCTCCCAAAAACCGTCCACACCCCTTTCCATATCAGCCATCATCCAACATAAGGTAAAGAATCGGTTGAAAAAATCTTGCCAAAAATAGGTGGCGCTCGGGCGGTAGAAAAGTACCGCTCGAGCGCCACACCTTCTGTAAAATCTCATGGGATGTGCGGCATTCGCGCTCGGGCGGTAGAAAACTACCGCTCGAGCGCCGATCTTTCTGCCTTTTTTTCCTCGGAAATCCACCTACCGCGCTCGGGCGGTAGAAAACTACCGCTCGAGCGCCGTCTTTGTTGTACTTCATTTTCTTGACTTGGCACTTGGCTCCGATTTTTGGTTTTCCGGCCACTTTTCCTGCAAATTCATCATGCCCGAGTGAGATATGATAAAATGCAAATATTTACTCTAAAATGGACAGAATGCGATTGAAATAAACGTATGTATCATGCAAACACAACTAAAACTAATGCAATAAAACACGTAAAAACGACACATATCAACCCCCTCATACTAACATTTTGCTTGCCCTCAAGTAAAATAGGTTAAAGCACGAGATTCTAAACACACACAACAAACACAAAATACTCAAACAAAAAAATAACCAACACAAGTGAATGTCAATGGTGAGTTAACAACTTTCATGCTCACGCCTCAGAGAACTGTCCCACGTGTAAGTCATAATCGAGTCAAATCACAAACGAATACTCAGTCTCATCTACACATAAATCTTGACACTAATTTGAACGTGTGTGTGTGTCATGATGGGTCTAGTCATTCGTATTTCAAACAGATCAATCATCAAATCATGCGAGTCACTCAATTAACACTTCAATACAAGTCTCACTAGCATGCGCCCCCGTGTCCATTTATCACTAACCATAACTTGAACTTTATTCAATTCTTAAGTGCAGACAAGGGTGTCGAAAAGAAGGAAAATAAGCTCAAGTGGCTAAAAGTTGGGAGTACACCGATCATTTTCATTGTGCAATCGTCAAGACTTTTCGTCTGACTTTCCTCGTCTCCTTACATCTCCAACTTTTAGCCTCGGAATAGAATTTCATTCCTTTTTTTTCGGCTCCCACTCGCCTTACATCTCCCCTTTTTTTTTTCAAAGTTCTTTTTGCAAGAAACTTTGTTATTTCAACAATTTTTTTTTTTTGATGCACAATTTTCACACATGTACTCCCTAGGCTAAGAATATATAACTTTGGATTACAGCTGGTTAGGGGTATGATATGTTAATTCAGTGCATTGAAAAGGGGGTATATGTAAAGTTCAAGGCTAATCAAGTGTTCTCATTCAAGGTCCCAATTAGTGACTTATTTTCACGGGTTTACATGCTAAATCAACTCATAAATGATGCCTTTCAAGTTAACCACACAAAACCTTCAAATTTCACCATTATTCCTACAAAATTCTAGTCCTCACACATGTGTGCGCAAAAAGTTCAAACTTTGTGCCAAAATTCATGCTTTAACAATCAAGAGTACCATTCATGAAATGACCCAATCAATACTTTTTGTATATTATCAATCCAACCTCATCATAGGCGCATAAATTATGTCTTCTCACCATAAACGACACTAAACAAAAGAAATGCAACGAAACTAAACCAATTAACTAAACAACCAAAACAATCTACCCCCTCATACTAGAGTTGTGCAATGCCCTCAGTGCACAAAACGAAACAAAACATTAAAAACCAAAAAAAACTCATGAATGCAAATCTACCCCCCTCATACTAGAGTTGTGCAATGCCCTCAGTGCACAAAACGAAACAAACATTAAAAACCAAAAAAAACTCATGAATGCAAATGCAACGACAGAATAAGCAAAAAGAGTAAAAAGAAAGGGGAAAGAGTAAACTCCCCTGATCAAGACTCGTCGTCGTCGTCGTGCTCGGGTGGTGGCACTCCGGCAGCGTCCCCCTGCTGAGAATAATCATACTGGAACTGGAATGGGGGAGGAGGTAGCGGAGTCGGTGGGATGGTCGACGGGTCAACGCCCTCGTGCACAAGTAAAGAGCGCATCATGGAGTCAATGTGCGATAAATGGTCCGTGACGTAAGAGTTGAACTGACTCTGATGCGCTTGGAAGGCGAGATTTTCATCCATCTTGTCATTCTGAGTTCGCCTGCGGGGTTGTGGTGGGCGGCGGCGTGGGATGGCAGTGCTAGATCCACCGGCGTCCTCCTCCCGAGGGGGAAATTCACTGATTCGCTTAGCTCGTTTCCGCTGGAGGTCTTCGACACAAATAGGCTTCATGGGCTGCAACCACTCCTCATCATCGCGAAATACGACTCCTGCTCTGGCACACAACTCGGAGATAATGGTGGGGAAGAACAGGCCCACATGACTGTTGTGGGCACTCAGAGTGATTTGTGAATCGATAAGTGTGCCCACGTTGATGGCGTATCCCTCGGTCAAAGCATAAAGCAGCACCGCCCGCTCTTTCTGGACCTCGCTCTTATGCGAGACCGGCATCATTCTCCGAGCCACAAATAAATACCAAAGGGCAACTTCGGCTTTCAAATACTTCTCGTCAAAACAACTCGGCGAGCCGCCCAATGGTTTCCATATTGCGCCCGGATGGCACAATGTGGCGAGAATCGTATCATAATTCGGGTTGGCAACTAATGTCTGGAAATGGGAGTCGTCAACCTCCGCTGTCCCTAACAGTGCATTGATCGTCACCGAATCATACGGTACATGTTTGCCCCTAACAAACACCAAACCATTTCGCCCCTCCGCTGTATTGGCATAAAATTCGCGAACCACAGAGACTACCGCCGCCTTAGGTTCCGAATTTGTCCCATCCCCTTCTTTCCAAACCAACAATAATATCCAAGTATATGTCCTCCAACTGTCGCCGGACTCCCCTCTCGGCTATTGGGTTGCGGTGAATTTTGGCATGCTCGTATCGACCCCTAGCCTCCATACTAACAAAACGGTGTCTATCAAATGAGGATGAAGAGGAAGAACCGGGGTTACCTTTTTGCTTCTTGGGAGCCATTGTGTTGGAAGAGTTGAAGATGAAGATGGTGCCGGAGAAGAAGACCGGAGTGATGACGTCTCTTGATTCCTAAAATGGAGTGTGCCCACGGTGCTTGAGCCTTGATGGGTGGAGAGATGTCCTGCAAAAATTGAGAAGAGAGTGGGAGAGGGTTAGGGATTTGGGGAGAAAATTTGGGAAATTTCGTGCAGAATGAGGGAAAGGGGAAGGGGATTCGCGTTTTAAAAAGACGTCGCGCTCGAGCGGTAGAAAATTACCGCTCGAGCGCCGGGTCCTCGGGAAAAAATTTAGAGGCAAATGTTCGCGCTCGAGTGGTAAAAAATTACCGCCCGAGCGCCAAGCTCTCTGGAAATTGTGCATCTGCTTCGCGCTCGAGCGGTAAAAAATTACCGCCCGAGCGCCGAGTTCTCGGGAAAAATTCAGATTTCACCTCTTTTTTTTTTATAAAACAACAGTAAAACAAAATATGCTGACACCAAAGAAAAAGAAAATTAAATTAAATGCAAGAGAAGGGAAAGGAAAGTAAGCTCTCAATTTATCGTCGAGAGCTAGACGTCGGTCTGTCTAGTTCGGCATGTCTTGGAACCGGGTGGTTCCAAGTTGTGGCTCAATTGTGCCACCCATGTAGTGCTTCAGGCGCTGGGCATTGACCGTAAATGTCTCATCCTTCCCGTCTTTCAATTATACAGCTCCCGATGGATATACTTTCGAAATCACAAATGGACCAGACCATCGTGATTTCAACTTTCCGGGAAAAAGTCGCAGCCGGGAGTTGTAGAGTAGGACACTTTCACCTTCTTTGAACTCTCTCTCGATGATCCGCTTGTCATGGGCCTTCTTCGTCTTTTCCTTGTAGGTTAGTGCGAGATCATATGCCAGATTTCGGAATTCCTCCAACTGATCTAGTTGAAGCAACCGTCGTTCACCTGCATCAGTAAAGTTAAAGTTTAGTGATTTTGTTGCCCAATATGCGCGATGCTCTAACTCTACAGGTAAATGACATGCTTTACCAAACAATAATCTGTACGGTGTCGTGCCTATTGGTGTTTTGAAAGCAGTCCTATATGCCCAAAGAGCATCATCTAACCTCACCGACCAATCTTTCCGACTCACACCCACCACTTTCTCCAAAATTCGCTTTATCTCTCGGTTAGACACCTCAACTTGCCCACTCGTCTGAGGGTGATAGGGGGTAGAGATTTTATGTGTGACACCATATTTGCTCAAGAGTTTTTCAAAGAGTTTGTTGCAAAAATGAGTGCCACCATCACTAATGATTGCTCGTGGTGTTCCAAATCGGTTAAAAATGTTTTTCTTTAAAAATTTTAGGACCACTTGAGCATCATTAGTGGCATATGCTTCCGCCTCTACCCACTTAGACACATAATCAACCGCCACCAAGATGTATTTTTTCGTGAAAGAACTAGGAAATGGTCCCATAAAGTCTATCCCCCATACATCAAAAACATCACACTCAATGATATTATTCAAAGGCATTTCATGACGGTTAGAGATGTTACCTGACCGCTGGCATTTATCACAATGTAGCACATAAGAACGAGCATCTTTAAAGAGGGTTGGCCAATAAAAGCCACATTCAAGTACCTTGGATGCCGTCCTTGTTGGTCCGAAATGACCACCTACCTCACGGTCATGGCAATGGTTGAGGATTTGCCCAAACTCTTCCTCTGCGACACATCTCCGAATCATGGCATCTGCACAAACTCTGAACAAGAAAGGTTCCTCCCAAAAATAATACTTCACGTCCGAAAAGAATTTCTTTCTTTGGTGAAATGTTAAATTTGGGGGGGGGGGAGGGGGGGGGGGTGAGCCTGTAACAAGAAAATTTGCAAAATTTGCATACCATGGACAATTTTTCACCTCAAACAACTGCTCATCTGGAAACCAATCATTAATCGCATCATTCACACAATCATCACTGATAAATTCCAATCTAGACAAATTATCCGCAACCACATTCTCAACACCCTTCTTATCTTTTATTTCTACATCAAATTCTTGCAATAATAAAATCCACCGAAGTAAGCGTGGCTTTGCATCTTTCTTGGCAAGTAAATATTTAAGGGCAGAGTGATCAGTAAACACAGTTACTTTCAACAAAACAAGGTATGAGTGGAACTTGTCAAGTGCAAACACTACTGCAAGTAACTCTTTTTCAGTGGTGGCATAATTTAATTGTGCTTCATCTAGAGTCCTACTTGCATAGTATATAGTGTGAAATACCTTGTTTAGTCTTTGGCCGAGGACAGCACCAACCGCAGTATCACTGGCATCGCACATGGCCTCGAAAGGTAGATCCCAATCCGGTGCCACCAAGACAGGGGCCGTCACCAAGCGCTCCTTCAACTTCTCGTATGCCTGCAAACAATCCGAATTAAAATCAAAGGGTGCATCTTTCATGAGTAAAGAAGATAGAGGTTTTGCAATTTTGGAAAAATCTTTGATAAAACGCCGGTAGAAGCCGGCGTGGCCTAGAAAACTTCTAACTCCCTTTATGGACGTCGGAGGTGGTAAGTTCTTGATAACTTCAACTTTCGCCTTGTCCACCTCTATTCCGTGCCCTGAAATCTTGTGCCCTAGGACAATTCCCTCTTGTACCATGAAGTGGCATTTTTCCCAATTAAGTACCAAATTCGTCTCCTCGCATCTCTTCAACACCACCTTCAAATTCGGCAAACAATCATCAAAAGAAGAGCCAAATATCGAGAAGTCATCCATAAAAATTTCAAGAAACGTTTCTATCATGTCGTGAAATATAGCAGTCATGCATCGCTAAAAAGTGGCCGGCGCATTACACAAACCAAAGGGCATTCGTCTAAAAGCAAAAGTGCCGTAAGGACAAGTGAAAGTGGTCTTCTCTTGGTCCTCCGGCGCAATCATAATTTGGTTGTACCCTGAATACCCATCCAAAAAGCAATAAAATTCATGACCCGCTAACCTTTCAAGCATTTGATCGATAAAGGGAAGGGGAAAGTGGTCTTTACGGGTGGCATCATTTAATTTCCTATAATCAATGCACACACGCCATCCCGTAACAGTCCTAGTGGGTATTAATTCATTATTCTCATTTGTAATCACAGTAATCCCACCCTTTTTTGACACACACTGAACAGGACTTACCCATGCACTATCAGATATAGGATAGATAATACATGCATCGAGAAGCTTAATTGTTTCAGCCTTTACTACCTCTTGCATCTTTGGATTCAGTCTTCGCTGAGGTTGCACATGAGGTGAGTACTTCTCTTCCATCAAGATCTTGTGCATGCAGATTGATGGATTAATCCCTTTGATATCCGCCACCTTCCACGCAAATGCACCCTTGTGTGCTTTCAATACCTCCAACAGTTTGTCCTCCATCACATCTGTCAAAGCAGCAGAAATAATGACAGGTAAAGTGTTATTCTCACCTAAGTATACGTACTTGAGGTGTGGAGGCAACAGCTTCAGCTCAAGTGTTGGTGGATCCTCGATGCTTGACCTTTGAGGGGTCAAATCTCTCCGTTCTCCTAGATCCTCCAGTCGCATCCTCATTGGCTTTCTCCATGGATGGTTGGTATTAAAGTGTGCCACTATTTCAGCTCTTTCTTCATCCAACTCCTCCTCTGCCAATTCAGTATTTATAGTGGCCTCCAAAGGGTCCCTAAGAGCATCCTGCACATAGTGAGACGCAAGAGAGTCAAAAGTATCAATTCTAAAATAGCTATCAGAATGTAGTGTGTGCTTAAGTGCATGAAAAACATCAAAAGTAATCTCATCCTCGCCCACTCTCAGTTTCAACTTCCCCTCTTGCACATCAATCAGTGCCTTGCCAGTTGCAAGGAACGGTCTACCCAAAATCAGAGGCATCTCCGCATCCTCCTCCATGTCAAGCACCACGAAGTCCGCAGGGAAAATGAATTTGTCCACTTTCACTAGCACATCCTCAATCACTCCGCGGGGGTACTTGACAGATCTGTCAGCTAGTTGTAGAGACATCCTCGTCGGCTTTGGTTCTCCCAACCCAAGCTTCCTAAACACAGACAATGACATAAGATTAATACTGGCACCGAGATCACACAATGCTTTATGAAAAACAACATCACCAATCATGCAAGGAATAGAGAAACTCCCTGGGTCTTTCAGTTTCGGTGGGATTTTGTTTTGCACTAATGCAGAGCAGCTTTCTGTCAAATTCACCGTCCTGTGATCCTCCAACTTCCTCTTGTTTGCTAAGATGTCCTTAAGAAATTTAGCATAACTAGGCATTTGCATCAACGTATCGGCAAAAGGAATATTGATATGCAATTTTTTAAATACCTCAAGAAATTTACCGAATTGTGCATCTAGTTTTGCTTTTTTCAATGCTGCAGGGAACGGTGGAGGGATAACAATCTTAGCCTGCGTAGTGTGGGCCGGTGTAGGGTTAGATGACTTACCTTTTGATGTCGCATCTTGTTCATCCGGCACTTGGCTTTTCTCTTTTTCTCTAGGCTCCAAAACTTTTCCACTCTTCAACTCAATGGCCTTCACTTGCTCTTTTGGATTAGTCTTGGTATTACTTGGCAAGGTGCCCGGCTCTCTACTTGCTATCATCTTGGCCAACTTTCCAATTTGATTCTCGAGCCCCTTTATTGATGCATCTTGGTTTTGGAGTCGAGTTTCAGTGGATGAAATAAACTTAGACATCATTTGTTCCAAGTTGGACTTTTCTTCTCTAGGAGGATCGGATTTATACATCGGTTGTTTTCCATATTGTTGTCCTCCATGCGGTCTATTCTGACTGTTTTGACCGCCCCACGAGAAGTTGGGATGTTGCCTCCACCCAGGATTGTATGTGTTCGAATAAGGGTCATTCCTTGGGCGGTTTTGGACTCCCACTTGATTCACCGGTGCCTCATTTTGCACATAGAAGGGATTTCCATCTTGACAGTCTTTCACATAGTACTCTCCTCCACACTTTTTCACAGAATATCTCTTGAAGACGCATAGCCGTGCCACCCACATTCAAGTCGTCTATTTTCCTGTTTAAAGCGTCAAGTTGTGCAGTAATAGCAGAAAAATCAGTTACCTGGTGAACTCTCGCACTTCTCCGCTGGTTGTTCCTGTCAGATTGAGGATGATAGCTGCTAGCAGCCATTTCCTCTAACAATTCATATCCTTCCTCCGCGGTCTTTCTCAACAGGTTTCCACAAGCAGCTGCATCTATCATAGTACGGTTAGGAGTAAGCAAACCATAATAAAATGTTTGAACGTCTAACCCAAGTGGTAACTCGTGATGTGGGCATCTTCGTAGTAGATCCTTGAAACGCTCACATGCCTCATATAGAGATTCCTGATCGAATTGAGCAAATGTTGTAATGTCTGCCCGCAGCTTCATGGTTTTTGATAGAGGAAAGTATTTGATAAGAAACGCTTTCGCCATGTCCTCCCATGTGGTGATTGAACCTACAGGCAAACAATTCAACCATGCTTTAGCTTTATCACGTAAAGAGAAAGGAAATAAACGTAATCTAACAGCATCATCAGAAACTCCATTGAATTTAAAAGTATCGCAAATCTCAAGAAAATCCGCGATGTGCGTGTTTGGGTCATCTACTGCAGTTCCTCCGAATTGGACTGTGTTCTGAATCATCTGGATTATAGCTGGCTTGATTTCAAAGTGATTTGCCTGCACAATAGGCCTCACAATGCTAGGGCGTGCACCATCCAAAGAAGGCTGGGCATACTCTAACATTGGTATGCGGCGAGGCATCTCAATATGTCTCTCTTCACGCTGTTCCTCCTCACGTTCTGGCTCGTGTCTCTCCATAAGTTCTTTAAGCCTCTGTTGTTGTCTTCTCCTGCGGAAGGTTCTTTCAATTTCAGGATCAAACTCAAGCTCCATGTCAAGTGACTTTGGCATGCACTGGAAGAGATATCTGTAATAAAATATGAAGTGTTATCTCACGAGAAATAAAATAATGCTAAAGAAAATAACTAAAAATAAAATCGTAGATTAACAGTCCCCGGCAATGGTGCCAAAAACTTGATCGAGCAAAACTTGCACAGTAAAATCCCCAATAAAAATATGATTTTATATGCTCAAAATAAATCGCAAGTGCACGATGTCAAGTTATAATATAGTGTACGTGAGTACGAGTATCGTTCCACTGAAGACTGTGTTTTACAATTATTATTTTCAGTTATTGAACATTTAGCAACGAAAAGTGATTTGATTGGTTTATTACTACTAAAATCAAATAAGAATGCAAATAAAAAGATTCAACATCAAGTAATGAGATATAATGTCTAAAATGGTTGAGTAAAATTCACTGAGAAATGGATTTGTTGGGAATCTCGGTTCACCTACCCCTCGTTAATCAATTAATTCGTTCGATCGTGATCTACGCTTCCGACAGAATTTCCTAATCTATTGAACACACTCTCTCGAGCTATGCCAAACTAATTCCACTCAATGAAGTAATTAAATATCTTTAATTATTTATCACGAGCGAATCGCATTTCGTTCTATAAAATCCCCTAGTTTTCGACCCTTAGGACTATGACTATCGGCACGTATCCAATTTCATATATCTATGTAAATTGTAGATCCGCGGATTATACTACTCTATCCTATCACTCGCTATTCTCTCGAACGCACTCGTGATATGAAAACGTCGTTAAAGTTAGCTATTCTTTAATGACACGATAAAACAGTAGTAAAATCAAGAATAACGCACAACTGAAATATAAATTAATTCAAACCAACATTTGGGGTAGGATCCCCTTTAATCCCAACAAATAATAAAGTTAGCTACTAGAATTCATAGTAAAAATAAATGCAACAATGTTTAAAATGAAAGAAACTAGATTAGAAATACTAGGCGAGACGAAATCTGCGAAGAACGGTGCTCGGAAAGCTTCAAATCTTCAATCCAAGCGCAAAGTTCTCTCCAACAGCTTGTGACGGCTCCAAAATCAAGTCTGAATCCTCCCAAAAACCGTCCACACCCCTTTCCATATCAGCCATCATCCAACATAAGGTAAAGAATCGGTTGAAAAAATCTTGCCAAAAATAGGTGGCGCTCGGGCGGTAGAAAAGTACTGCTCGAGCGCCACACCTTCTGTAAAATCTCATGGGATGCGCGGCATTCGCGCTCGGGCGGTAGAAAACTACCGCTCGAGCGCCGATCTTTCTGCCTTTTTTCCTCGGAAATCAACCTACCGCGCTCGGGCGGTAGAAAACTACCGCTCGAGCGCCGTCTTTGCTGTACTTCATTTTCTTGACTTGGCACTTGGCTCCGATTTTTGGTTTTCCGGCCACTTTTCCTGCAAATTCATCATGTCCGAGTGAGATATGATAAAATGCAAATATTTACTCTAAAATGGACAGAATGCGATTGAAATAAACGTATGTATCATGCAAACACAACTAAAACTAATGCAATAAAACACGTAAAAACGACACATATCAGCTGCCTTTCTTGAGGGTCTGTAGTTGGAGTTTTTATTGCATCATTCTCGCTTTTGAGCGAGTAGCAAACAGGGTAGAAACTCGAATCCAGACTTGAGCAGACGAGGAACACCCAATCATCTGACTCTGAATTCCTTCGGTCATGGAGGCCAGAAGGAATGAAAAAAGAAGTTGATCCTGCCTGGACCAAGCAAGGTGAAGAGGATTCGGAATATCAGTGCCATTTTCACCGGGTATGAAGCTGGGTGGGATGGGTGATTGAGGATCGAGATACATATCAAGACCCAGTCCTCGAATTCCGGCCAGCACTTGGAGCTGCCAGAGGAGAAAATTATCATCGGTGAGTTTGGTGGGATTGATTTGGTTGGAGGGATTTAAGATCATGAGGTTAGTGTTGAGATTGGATGCTGTGACTGAGCTTGATTCTCCATGTGAGGTGGCTTCCGCCATTAATGCTCTGATACCAAGATAGAGAAATAAAGGAACGGGAAAATGGCTCTGTAAATTGTAGTCCTCTTTTCTATTTCAGTTAGATCAAAAACAGGAGTTATATATTTACAATTACCAAGGATAAAAGAGTAAAAAAGAATACCAAGTTAGTTACAACGGAAGATAAATCTAGGGGCTTCTAGATGATGGAGTTGTGATCTTCTGCATGTGTGAGTACATGGCTTCTTGTGTGGTCAGTTTCTGATGTTCCTTAACAGTACTGCATGTCTTCCTGAATTTAGTTGATAATGAAGGGCTATCTTACAATTGCCTTTTGATTCTTGATTTAGGTGTTCAGAGACATCTAGAAGGCCCTCTTTTGCTGCCTTTGTCATTTTTCACGTCTTTGATAAGTTAGTATATCTGGTGTCCTTGTGAGTGGTGCCATCTGAAGCATTACAAAACCATTATAAAATGTTAGGATCCAAGCCAATTTATTAGCTCGCAACATTTCCTTTTTATCCTCCTTGTACTTCCCCTTTGCTTCGGTCCTTTATTTTTATTGACGATGAGATTGAATTCCATCAAGTCTTCACAATGTATATGCGGTACACCTTCTTTGTTTTATTATTACTTCCTTTTTTTTCCCAAGAGAACTTCTACTTCCAATGAGTATCCTCATTTTGAAACAGAACTGCTCCTACTCCCTTCATTTCTCTTTGTTAACCTTGACTAGAGTACATGAAGATACAAAAGCGAAGATGAATTAATTTATTCTCTTTCATAGTTTTGTTACTGAACATCATCTTATATGGAATATGTTGTTTTTGCTTTGTATACATGGATTAAAGAGTTTTATTTCCCCGTGAACCCTTTTGCATTGATATTCTCTTCTCATTCATGGCGTCGTTCATTTCAGTAACCGCTAATCCGTCGCTGATTACCCATTGAGTCCTTATTTTCTGCATCATAGTGATGGACCGGGCCTCTCGCTGATGTCTCAGCCTCTCACTGGCGACAACTACGCGTCTTGGAGTTGTGCGGTGTTGACCGCACTTTCAGTCAAAAACAAACTGGGGTTCATCGATGAATCTATCTCGAAACCTTATGGTACATCTCACAACCTCCTCATTTCCTGGACGCACAACAATAATATTGTGATTTCATGGCTACTCAATTCTGTCACTAAGGAGATCTCTACAAGCATCATGTTTTCTGATTGTGCTTCTGACATTTGAAACGATCTTCGAAGGCCATTCCATCAAAGCAATGGTCCTTGAATTTTTGAGCTTCGACGTGAGTTTCTTACTCTCTCACAATGTTAGACTTAGATTGCTGCTTATTTCATGAAATTGAAGTCTCAATGGGATGAGTTGAAAAATTTCCGTTCTTGTTCATGTGGTTAGTGTACACGCGGAAGTGTGAGAGATCTAGCCTCATTTCATCACGAGTTGGCTAGTTATTTTCTGGCATTTCGGGCCAATGTTTTGCCCCTCTATTTCATGATACTATAGAACCAGGTTTGTGAAAGAGTAGAGCTTGGGTCATACTACTATTATATCGCAGGTTATGTCTGGTCTTTATTTTTTTTATAAGTTTGTAAATAATGATATGATACACAGTATTATGAAGAATGGACAAAATTTTTAATGATAAGTAACCACGCTTGAACATTAATATAGTTGATTTGTAGTATTAGTTAGAATATATAATAAATATATACCGTAGAGTCTGTATTTGATATAGAAATAACTAACAATAGCTAGAAAAAATTTGCAAATCGAAAGAATAAGCTTCTCAGTTTTGCTGAGGACGATATACTAACCATTTTGTCCAAAGAACGAGTTAGCTTCTCAGTTTGTTTCTGGTACATCTTGTATTGTATCATTTGCAGTTTGTTTCATTTGTAGACGTTGCATTTTCAAATTGAAGCAAGGCTAGGGGTTGATTCACTACTCAGCATGGTTGAGCACAGTACCGATCACTCCCTCGACTGAGCCAGAATGGCTTAAGTAGCATATCAACTAAATTCTTGGACCCAACAAGTACCAACTGTTCTTTAAAATTCAAACATGAATCCAGGTCTGCTGATTACAATGACAAAAACAAGTATTGCAGTTGCCACATGGGATTTTCACTTCTTACAGCCTAAATTCAGAACAGAAGTTTCTTTCTCTATGTAAAACTATTCTCCAAAACAGAAGGATTTCGGAACTGCATCAAGCCAATCCAACGAGTTTTTCGCTGATTTCCCACAGTTTACTTGCTTTCTCAGCATCACTGGCTTCTTTCGAGAGGGTATTCTCAAAAGACGACGAGTTGTTATTCCAGCTCCAGTATACACCCGACTTTGAGAGGCTTGGATCGCTAACAACCTGAATTTCAAGATAATATTCAAGTATTTATATTTGTGGGTTTTGGGGGACTTTGGATGGAGAATGAAAATCAGCTTCTTGGGCTTCGTGTTTTGACTAACCTGTGCAAGTCTTTGTCCAGCTTCTGCTTCAGAGACATAACCTTTGGTGATATACTTCTGGAAAGGTGGGAAGAGAATCCTGAAAAGTGAAATGTGTTCTCTGAATAATGCCGTTTCAGCGATGCATCCAGGGTAGAGCGATACGAAGGTAATGCCAGTTTCCTCGTGAAAACGCCTGTGAAACTCTTGCATAGTCAGCATGTTGCAGACTTTGCTGTCTTTGTAGGCTTTGGCACCATCAAATTCGCCCCCGTCTATCATGGATGAGCTGCCTACTCCGTTCAAACCTCCTCTAAGTCCCCTTAAATCCCCTAAGTTGGCTTTTGGTGGCACGTTTCCAGCCAAGGTGTTCGTGTTACCTATCAAGAGCAAAAAGAAAAATCACTCAAGTGTTTCACATGACAAATGGAGGAAACTCATTACCAGCGAAGCAATATCATTCTTAAGAACTACAAAAATCCTTTGCATCTTGCCAAACGGTCAATGTGGAATGTAACACAATTATGATGATGACTCACATATTGAGACAAGACACCTTCGGTCTTGATTTCAACCAAGAAAAAAACAGAAAGACTATGAAATGAACTCAGAGCAGTACCTGTAATGGAACCAACAATAATGAGGCGCTTCTGTAGATAATCTGATTTTTTCAGATCTTCCAATAGCAACCTACAAAGAAGGAAATGACCAAGATGATTTGTGCCAACACTGAGCTCGAACCCCTCAGCAGTACATGTCGGCTCTTTAGCAGTTGGGAAGTAAACGGCGGCATTGCAAACCAGCACGTCAAGCGGCCTCCCCGAAAGTCGAAAAGCGTCGACAAACTGGCGGACACTTTCAAGAGAGGCAAGGTCAAGATGCATGACTGTGTAGTCTTCTTTAGCAATGCCAACGGATTTCGCAGCTTTTTCGGCCTTGAGAAAATTCCTGCAGGCCATGATAACATGCCATTTTCCTGTTTCGGCAAGAGCCTTTGCAGCCGCAAGGCCTAATCCTGAGGAGGCTCCGGTGACTATGACGGTGCCTTTGGTTCGAGTTTTCTTCTCTTCTGTTGAAGCCTGATTGATGGATGGAGCTGTGGCTATCGTTTGTGCTTTAATTGGTCCATTTGCCAGCTTCTTTCTAAATTCCTGCATTCTTAACTTCATCATTACGAGTAAAACCACAAAGATTCGAAATGTTTCTACAAAAGAATCCAACTTTCGGATAACATCAATTCGTAACCACCGTTTCCATAGGATATTGATGAGTCTGTGTAAGCTACAATTACATTTGTCCAACGTAGCCATCCAGGTAGTAAAACAAATGAAATGACTGTTTCAGTGTTCAAAATGTTTGAGCTGTAGGATCATTAGAGATATAGTTTTTTTATCTAATTAAGCGTAAAAATAAAGATAAGAGTAGTATACTACCATATATTTGGACCACTCTGGATAATAGATATGATTTTCGATAAAGGGTTGGTGTAATTTGAAAAAATCTCAAGATATATAAATTATGAAATTCCATACCCACAAAATCACCCTACTTTCTAGGACACCCTTCCATGCCAAGAATCAATCTTTTCAATAGCACGCAACTACCAAAATGAAGTGCAATCTACCAAATCAAACTATTCCAAGAATCATCCTTTCTACAAGATTTGATGTAATTTTATTGTTCCAAAACTTCAATGAAAAGACATAATAAATCACCCATTTTCAAAAATAAATGTATAAAATATTTACCTTGTTCAAAGAAGAGTTGCATTCAGCTTTAAGAGAGAGTGGCAATGAAGCTCCAAAAAGGGATGTCTCTTTTAAACCACTTGCCTTGTTCTACCAAAATTCATTCAACAACACAACAAAAACTTCAATAATTTATAATTTCAACCCATAAACTTCTGCAGGTAGAAACTGTAAATTATTACAAGAAAAGTAATCTGCATTTCATCCCCATTTGAGTGAATCTTGTGTACCTCTTTCGGAATGGAAAGGGTCGATGAAACCAAGGAAGCTGCTTGGAGAGACATTGTTGCATTAAGTGAAGGATTAGTGAGTGTGTGTTTTGAAGTGGGTTTAGTGTGTGTGTTACCAAGTGAGTTATAAGAAGACCGTCTTAGGATGTTGGGAGAAGGGATAAGTGTGGATTCTCATTTAAGACTATGGCCTACTTTACCTTATTTTGTCCAATCAGCGCTTCAAGCTGGATTCTCACTCATTGATATGTTTTTAGAAATAGCTCAGTGAATATTTTTATTTTAAAAACATAGTTGGGTTATAGTTGTAAATAAATCGAGTACTTTCACGAGTTTTTCGAACCGATTTGGAAATATTTTTTTTTATGTTTTAACTTATGGGATTCGAGCTGAATTCGAACATGTTTGAGCTTTTTTTAGTCGAACTCGAGCTAAAATTACTTTATTCGATATTTTGTGAGCAACTCGCGAATCTTAATATTTTATTAATATAATATGATTATATATTAAAAATATATATTTCGAGCTTTTCCGGCTTTTCAAGCTTTCAAACCTTTCGTTCTCGAAAGTTAATGTCTGGAAAATAATTTTAATAACTTGCGAATATGTTCGAACATTTCAAACCGAACTCGAGCTTGACTATCATTTTGAGCCGAACTCGAGTAAAAACAATTAAAATATTCGAGTTTCGAATCAAGCTCGAACTCGAATATATTTAATTCGAGCCGAACTCCAGCCTTAATTTTTTATTAATATTCGACTCGATTCAATTCGATTTTAGATCATTTTATTATTTTATTTTTACATTATAAATAACAAAAGAAAAATATTATGCATGATTGATCGGGTTGCGAGGGGGAAAAAAGAAATGTCTTAATACATACATACAAATATTTAAAATTTTATATATTTAGATAAATGAAATGAAATATAAATTATGCAATAATATTCTATTTTAAGGACATCCGCAATGGTGGGTTGTTATAACATCCAACAACTCATCAAAAATCGTGGACTCCACTGCTATATACTTATTATAACAACATATTTCTATCACTCACATTCATTTTAACATTAAAACTTATTATTTATGGGTCTTACTATCCACTCACATCTTAAATTTTTTTAATATTAAATAAGTATGTTTTACAATATTTAAATCACTATTATTCTAATTTTTAAAAATAATCTTAATTTTTAATAAAATAATTTTATTAATTTAAAAAAATAATATTATTTTTATTTAAATATTTTTATTAAATAAAGTAAATGTTCGAAAGAAATACCACGACAAAAGAATTATTTAAACGAGACATGAACCCGATTTATTTAAAATTACAATATAATTAAAAAGTTAAAAAACATAAAAAAAATCAAAAAAGATTAATTTACAAAGTTTTTTTGAAAAAATAAAAAATCCAAAAGAAACCTAAAAACAAAATTTAAAAAAAAACAAGAGAGAAGTGTTCATTCTCTCTAAAAAAATAAAAAAATAATAATAGAGAGAGGCGTTCATTATCTCTCTTGTGAGTGGACATCATACAATGGAGAGAGGCTGTTATTCATTCTTTCTAAAAAATAAAAAATAAAAAAATAAGAGAGAGATACGTTCATTCTCTCTCCTGTGAGTGAACATTATAATGCCTACTCACAATAGAGAGAGAATGTTAAATAATGCTCATTTAACACCTCGTTGTGCATGCTCTAATTAGCTCTCGGCTATATTAGAGGTGTGAACAAGTCGAATGGAGACCTTAAAACGTAAAATCTCTTATATAAAATATTACCTTTTAAAATCCCAAACTATTAAAATCAATCATAAAACCCTGAGATAGCATGCATTGTTATGTTCAATTTCTTCCTACAAATTGTATGCAGTCACAAAAAAAAAAAGATCCAATTCCAAACTCGAGCCTGTCTTTTTCTGTACAAATTTGTGTGTGGCGGAGGCGAGGAATTTTTTTGTATTACTTGGGTTTTAGAACCCAAGCAGAGCAATGAACTTGGTGTCTCTCGGCTTTACGCGGCCCAATGAGTTATACTTTGTCCACACAAATTTATACTTTGTCTCCCAAACTGAACTCAACAAAGATTGGATCAAATGTTATATTAGTTTTTTTTTTTTTTTTTTTACTTGGATAGTTCGGTTTGACCGTGAACCCGTCACAGGTTCGATTGAGACCAATTTTATTAATCATTTTATCGATTAAAATGGTCAAATATCGGTCGGACCAATCATGAATAGGTGAAATGATTTAAAACTGAATTGGCCGATTCAATCAATTTTTATTTTTTTAAAAAGAAGTTATTATTTCTTATGTTCTTTTAAAAATTTATTTTTTTTATCTTTAAAATTCAAAATTTTATTTTTTGATTATATATATGAACAATATTATTTTAGTAATATTAAAGCTTATTGTTTTGGTTAAAAAATATATATAGAATTTTATTGGATTATATGTACGTCATTTAGATTTTAAACTAGGATAAATATACATTTTGAATATTTGTATGTCTCAAGAGCAATTGATGAATTTAAGATGTCTAACATTATTTGAATTCAAATTATCTTATTGTTTGTTTTTGTCTCGTGTGGTAACTAATTTAACTTTATGTAATGTCAATAGTGGAAGAATGATAAATTCATTATACTAAAATATTATGTCAAGTCTAGTTTAGGTAATAATGTTAATTTTAGTACTATATAAGAAAGCACACTCTCTTGTAATAAAAAGGCAGCATTTTCACAAGCAATAAAAGTTCACTATTCTCTCTCAAAGTTTGGTATTCTATGAGGTTGCTTGTTTCATCAGTTCTCAATAATTCTAATCATGTAAAAGTATTTTATGAATTAGATTAGATTTGAAATCCTCCAATGTCAAATGAAGTTAATTATATAAGTAATGTATACAATACAATGTGACGAAGACCTCACTGCATCAAACATCAACAAACTTTCATGAATTCCCCTTGAAATTATCCCTACTCTTTCAAAACACTGAAAAACAAAAGAGCCTGTTAATCTCTTTCTCAGGAAATAAATAAGTTCGATCCCTCGACTAAATTCTTGAATCTGTTGCTGCGGTTGTAAAGACTATACAATATTTTTTCTGAATATGAAGAAAAATATATCTTATAGGGCACCTTTGCGAATATATCTCGTGGAGGACTCGAGAGTTTTTTTGTGACATTTTCATGCATGTCGCAAGCCCATGAAGTAGTCAAAGTCATGATGTTGGACGCCAAGTTGCTTTAGCCACGAGTCTGCCGCGCTCAAAAGTGTTCCCAACTTTTCTTTGTCCTGAGCATTTTTCTCCGAGAGCCACACGTCGCCTTGCATCTTGTAAGTAGCCAAACCAAACGGAGTGAGGGAGATGACTGCTCCTTTATCAGTTTCTTTATCAACAGTTATAACCTCGTCTTCAAAATCCATATCTATCCATCATAATTCGGAATGATTTTATAAGTTTCATACAATAGTGAGACGACCGGCGTCACGGACAACTATCATGAATGTATTAATCAATAATTCTGTACCTTGAAAGGAGGAAGAAAGGGTGTGATATGTGAGAAAGCACGCTTGCAAGTCTTTAAAAGTTCTTCCGGTGGTAGGGATGTGATAAATTGGGTACCTGGATTATCACTTGGATAAGGTCATTTTCCAGAGAAGAAAAAAGCATCCATAGAGGGTTGAAAATATAGGAAAGGATGTGGGAGAGGCTAACCACGCTACTGCCATCCAACTAGCTGGTGACAGATCTACACTTCTCAACGACATTAATCCAGGGTAACGTTGAGCTAAGACGCTTACCTGTTTAAAAATCAAACTTTTAAACCGCACTGATATTATATGCATAACACAAGGAGTGAAACCAATCGAACAGGACTAAATTTAATGTTGAACAAATTCAAGAATTTGTGTTAGCCTCATGAGAAAAATCAGGCCGTTAATATATTCTGTCGTCTTAAAAGTTGTGTGATATTTTATTAGACGCCTGCTATGAACGGATTTTTAATTCATTCCATCATATCCGTAAGAACTTGCGTTTCGAATCATTCTTAGAAGTAAACTATCACAAACAAAAGAGACATAATTTTCTCGGTACCTAAGAGTAAAGGTCTTGAAAAGCACAGGTGGAATGGGGGAAGGGATTGATTACCTTGTCCATGAGAGGAACTCTTCCGTATGGGGACGATTTCTCAAAATACTGAAAGTAAAGACTACCCAATTTTTCATTTGGACGCCAAAAGTTATCACGCTCGAATGGTGCTTCATCAGACGAGCATCCATCCCATCTCGACAACTTCTCACTCTCGCTCTCATCACTGAACGAATCATTAAAAGAATCCCTAGTCTCACTCGTCGAGTCCGTCTCTTCCCTATCCCTAACAAGTATCATAAGCATTCATCATTCAATTTACCAACGATGAAAAACACCATGAACTCCTATATTTCCACCACCCTGTCTGACTTAACAAAATTACTTATCAAAGAAAGAAAGTGTCGTAAGTACCCGAATAAAACAATCAAACCAGACACCAAATGAGCATGAATCACGCATTCAATTCACAAATTAAAGTTCCAACAACAGAATCTGCTTACTTTAGACAGTTAATCAATGAAGAGGTGGTGAAAATTTGGATAGCAGAGAGATAAGGCACAAAATATTGGTCTAAATTCTTGGCATCGTCAGCAGTAACGGGGACTCCAGCCCCATAGGCACTCCATTCATCAAAAATATTCCAAAGATCACCCAACATAAAAGACTCAACTTTCTCCCTTTCCAAAGGATGCCATACCCTATTAAGCTTCTTCATATCACTCTGCTCAAAGACATACATTTTGTATATATAAAAAAAAAAAACAAAACAAAAAAACACAAAATCAAGATTATGATTTAAATTAGTATAAAAAATAGGTAGGAAGAGCAAACCTTGTACAAAAAATGAGATGGGACCGTGGGTGTTGTGCTATCCAAGAAGGATCCCAGGTTTGTTTGCACTGATGCCTCGTCGAAATCCAACATGATTTCTGTGTAAAAAGAGAGAGAATTTGGTCTAATTCTCTCCCCCAAAGCCTTTGAATACAGCAGAGGCGAGGCAGCAAAAGAGATGAAGAATTTAGAGGAAGAAAATTTATTGAGGGAAAAGGGAATGAGAAATTGACGGGATTTCTTGCTTCTTCTTTTTTTGTTTGTATGGAGGGAAGAAAACTAGCCAAAAAAAAAAAGTTTTAAAAAACAAAATTTGTGACCAAAAAAATCTCTACCCTTCGATTTTATGAACAAACTAGTTTCCAAAAATAAGAAACTATAGCAATTTTTTCTTTCTTGGAATATAGATGAAGTTAACATATATATCCAAAAAAAGACGAAGAAAATCGGATTCAAGTCTCCGTGAAACTTGGACTCGCGCAAGATTCTCTCTTCCTCGTCAAAACCCAGAATTCTTTTCAAGGAAAACCCGAAATTCATTCTTCAAAGAAACACCCTCACCCATCCATATAATCGAAATCAAAACCCAGCCCATAATCCCAAATCTACTCACAAATTCAAGATTTTTTTTTTGTAAATAAAAAAGACTCCTTTTTTTGCCAAAAGAAATGCATGAAAATGTAGAGACGTTTGAATCACCAATTGCGACCAAAGCAAGCGTTCTGTGAGCCAAGAACCCGAAAACAAACGATTAATTTTTAATTTTAACTATAATTTTCTGAACAGAAAGTTATGGCTTCTGATTAAAACAAGGGATTAAGGTACATAAATTTAGGCAATTAACTGGAAAAATAAGGTCCCAAAAGCGTGGGTGGGGGAAGAATGTGAGACTCTGGAGCTTCCAAAATCCTCAACAACGTTAAAACACAAAGTGAAAGAACTCTGTTAATTTATGAGACTTGAAACATGTTTCAGAATCCGTCTTAAATTCTCCCACCGTTGAAAGATAAGCGTCATTTATGTATTTCTTTGCATTAATTCTACTTAATATACATGTTATTTATATGTCTTTAAAATAAAAATGAAATAGGATGGGGTAGAAAAGTTTGAATTTTGATTGTATATTTTCGGTTAAATAAATAAAGAACAAAATTTTTTGCCTAATCCAGCACCATATCATCACTTAATTATTCAAGATTACGACTATTAATAGTTAATTGATAGTGATTAATGAAGAAATCAATGGGTGAGATTGTTAATTAGAAAAGCTGATATTCAGTGGGATTATAATATTTTAAAAAAAATTATGTTGACGGGATTATATGTGGAATAAACACTGATACAAGATAATATTAATAAAGAAAAAATTTAATGATAAATTTGACCTTATTTTTCTGGTTAACGTGGGTGAATGTATCAAAAACTGTGGATTAATGAATGGTTATCCAGATTGTCTTTGTTTGGTCAACATAAATGTCAAATTTTGTGGTTAAAATCTTTAATTTTGAATATGGTGGCTATCATACGTGAATCTACTCGTAATGTTTTGATATATACGTATCTATGACGCACATTTATATAAACATCGATGATGTGACACTCATCATTAAATATAATAAAATGTATCAAAATTGTACTTATAATATATCACTGAGGTATTTATATAATATTTTGAGCTCTTATGTTATTTTATATGATTATAGAATATTATGAGAGTTAAATACTTGCGCACTTATGTTTGTATTATATATATAGAGTGATGTTACCCTGCACTCTTAGGTGCAGGGTAATCGTGGGCGACAGCACAGCTGGCGCCCACATGTGCATTTTTCCTTTTTTTAAAAAAAAAAAATTAAAACAAAAAATTAACAACTCAAAATTAAAAAAAAAAAAAAAAAAGCCTTTTCACCCAAAAACTAAATCTTCCGTCCACCTACCGCCTTCAGCCTTCACCAACCAGAAAAGTACGAGAGAAACACAACAATACAGGGTCATGAGCTTCAAGTGAAGGCGATTCTGGAGATCTCGTGCAGGCTTTTTCCGTGCGCCTCAAATCCGAACGTAAATCGATGTTGTTGGAAAATTTCTTACTTCCGGTAGAATATGTGTCATGTCTGCTCCTAAAATCGATTCCTTTATTGCCTCTTCCAAACGAAGGTACTCCACGCCGACCTAATTAACTCTTCGAATTACGAGTTGGAAACGTAATATTATAGCAACTGATTGAAAAGAATGTCTAGATTGCCTTTCCCCCTTTTCATGAAACAGTTATAGGTAATCCATAATCCTTAATTTTCTGATGTCAATCATGCAATATCTTCTATGTCAATTTCAATATATGGCACTGCATCTCGTCGGTATTTATATAATATTTTGAGCTCTTATGTTAGTTTATATGATTATAGAATATTATGAGAGTTAAATACTTATGCATTGTGTGTGTGTGTATATATATATATATATATAAACACACACTCACGTCTACGATGTCATGACGTTATGCTATAGAGTACGTTTCAAAACTATTGGTACATTTTATGTATTTCAAAAAATATGTACGATGTTTCATATTGGTGTTAGGGATAGTGCCCTTAAAGCATTGTAATTACATTATGTTTTTATTATTAATAAAAACGACATTTATTATTGAACATATTTGCATGAAATATTATTGTCATGAATTTCATAGTAAAATTCCTAGTTTATTGGATGTAACCATGATTTTAGTATATATAAAAGTTACATATACACGAGGATTAAAATTATGGATAATAAACTTAAATTAAGTCCGTGATGAAATTAATTGAAGTATGGGAACTTTAATTAAAACATCACTAATGCGACCCATGAACATTATGAATGTGACTGTCTTATTCGGAACGTCGATGTAGAGACATCTAAATGGTGGCATTTATATATAATGAGATTATGTAGGACTAGGACTGATTTAATTAGATATTTCATAATAAATTTCGTTGTTAATATGAAATTTTATTTAAATCATAAGATGATCATGTATAGACATATATTAATCATGATGTGATTATAAACTCATGTTCATTTCAATATGATTCTTAATTTGCTTGTTTAAAATTTGCAATTGTGTATTTTTTCATTACTTGCATTTTATATTTATATTTGAAATAAATGGTTGGGAATATGAATTCACAGATATGAAATTCATTCCTTCTCGCGAGAAGTAGAAAGACGATTCTCTCATTTGTTAATTCTGGAACTGAGTGTTGGGCCCAACTAATTTATAATTAAGTTATAAATTAAATCACTCACTAGTTAATTAATGGTAAATGAGGATAAGAAGTAATTGAAGAGGTAAACGGAAAATTCCTAGCTTCAATTACGAATTATCTATGGAGGATTAATCCATATGTAATTATTATATCAATGGACTGCTCAATTTCGTAGAGTAAGATATTTCATAATGAAGAAGAGTGTAATTCCATATTTTTAGTGTAGTAATTATTGAATTAATAAAATAGGTAAATTAATTAAAGAGTTTAATTATTTATTTAATTTATTGAAGCTTCTAATTATGGGTACATGGTCTCCGGTACGCCTTTCAAATTAATGACAGATTAAAAAAATACAATTTAGAAATCATGTGTGGATATAGAAAAATGTTTCCATAACTCCAAGAGTTTGGAAATAAATATAATTGATTATGAGATATTAATTATATTAAATTATAATTATGAGATAATTATATATTTGGATTATTATGGTAATATCCAAAGTTGATTATAACTTTTAAAATGAGTTTTAAAAGACTTAAATTTATAAAATTAAATCAAGTGGGATTTTTGGCCTTATCTTAGATTTGATGATATTGGCCGATGATTTTGAATCTCAATTAGATTGGGATTTTGCCTCTTGAGTTGAATATTATAAATAGGATCCTAGGTAGTCTTTTGGAGATACACAAAAAATATACTGTTAGAAAATGTGAATAAAATAGAAATGTGGTTGTCCCACATTGGAAGCCTAGAGGAAGTTACCCCTTCTTATTAGTTCTAGTATGGACTATGTGTTTGGGCCTCAAGGGATACCGAAGTTTTTAGAAGGGAGGAGACGCTACTAGGCTAGGTCTCGGTGAATTAAACACACGCGCCCGCCCGACCCGGCCCGGCTCGGCACGGTGCGGTGAGGTGTGGTGTTGGACAAATATTAATCTTTTGGAACAAATTTATTTGGAAAATATATTTTGTCGGACTCGCATACATGCACTCGGAATGAGCAAGGCGCGCGGGTGCGCCACATCCTGCGCGGATTCACGCTTGTTGCTGGTTTGAGGGTCATCGAACAGAACATGGCGTGCGGCAGCGCGAGTTCTCGCGCTGGTGCGTGTGCCTTACTGTGCGCAGACAGAACAAGGCACACGGCCGCGCCAGTTCTCGCACGGGTGCACGCGCCTTGCTGTGCGGAAGAAGAACAAGGCGTTCTTTCACCGAAACAACACGTCTATTCACCAAAGATTGCACCTTTGTGCGAAATGTTGTGCCCACTCGAGGTAATCTTTGATGCTCTATAAATATCCCTTACCTGCATTCATTTGGCACGTTTGTTGCATCGAATTCCTTCTCCATCTTGCTGCAGATTTTCGTTCATACTCACTTGAAAGATCTTGCATTTCCTTGTTCGTCGAAATCGAGAGTTTGTTGTGCTACTACTCTAGATAGGAGTCGTTGTATCTTAGGGACAATTGCCATTAACGTACATCACTTTTATACGGGCAATATCGTCTTGCGGATAAAGGATTTATCCTTGCCTCGACTTAAAGAATTGTTATTGTTACTTTGTTCCAGAATTTCGAGAATGACACCACCAGATACCAACAATCGCAAGACGATATTTTTTTTTCTCTTCTCGTTTCTGAAAAATGTCGACTCCTCCTACTGTTCCTGCGCCAATGCCTACCGTCCCTGCTGCTCCCGCTCACGGTGAAAAGCCTGCAAAGTTTTCTGGTGTCGACTTCAAATGGTGGCAGCAGAAAATGCTCTTCTATCTCACCACATTGAGCCTGTCTCGGTTCCTGACAGAGTTTCCTCCTGTCATATCTGAAGGCGATACCGACTCGCAACGAAAGAGTGCTGTTGATGCATGCAACCATAGTGACTTCCTCTGCCGCAATTATATCTTAAATGGACAAGCTTTACAGTGTCTACTGCTCTGTCAAGACAACCAAAGAATTGTGGGACTCATTGGAGAAAAAGTATAAGACAGAAGATTCAGGAGTCAAGAAGCTCGTAGTTGGCAAATTCTTAGACTTCAAAATGGTGGACGCCAAATCTGTAATAACCAAGTACAAGAAATTCAAATTATAATTCATGACTTATTGGCTGAGGGAATGAATATCAATGAAGCGTTCCAAGTGGCGGCTATTATTGAAAAATTGCGACCATGTGGAAAGACTTCAAGAACTATCTTAAACACAAGCGCAATAAGTTGAAACTTGAAGATCTGATTGTAAGGCTTCGAATTGAAGAAGATAGCAGAATTTCAGAAGCCAAAACATATAAAAGGGCAATGGAAACTGAGGCTAAAGCAAACCTAGCGGGATCAAGTACAAGTCACAAAAAGAAGCGACCGATCAATGAAAAGAAACAAGGAAAAGCCAAGAAATTCTAAGGGGATTGCTTCAATTATGGCAAACCGAAACACATGGCCAAGGATTGTCGTCTTCCAAAGAGAGAAAATAAAAAGCAGAAACAAAGGCAAGCAAATGTTGTCGAAGAACGGTATATACCAATTTATATTTCGCAACTTGATTTATCTGCTGTTGTATTTGAAGTCAACTTGGTGGACAATCCAAGAGAGTGGTGGATAGACATTGGATCTACTAGCCACATTTGTGCCAACAAGGAGATGTTTTCATCTTACTCTCCCATCAGTGAAAGGAAACTGTTTATGGGAAACTCTACAACGTCTGATGTCGTAGGAGTTGGGAAAGTAGTGTTGAAGATGACTTCAGGCAAAAAAGTAACGCTCAGTAATGTACTGCACGTGCCAGACATTCGGAAGAATTTGGTGTCTGGCTCTTTGTTGAGTAAGGCCATGTTTAGGCTTGTGTTCGAATAGGACAAATTTGTATTAACCAAAAGTGGTGTTTTTTATTAGCAAAGGGTACCAAAATAATGGTCTCTTTAAGATGAATTAATGAATGTTATCCGTCAAGAGACGAAGAATAAATCTATAAATTCTGCGTACTTGATTGAAAGTTCAAATTTATGACATGAAAGATTGGGACATGTTAACTTTAATACGTTGCAAAGACTTGCAAACCAAAATGTAATACCTACATTTAAAAAGGATCCACAACACAAGTGTGGGATCTGTGTTGAAGCAAAAATGGCTAAGGTCCCTTTCCATTCGGTAACAAGAAGTACTATGCCTCTTGAGTTAATCCATACTGATATATGTGATTTGAAATATGTTCAAACTCGAGGAGGCAAGAAGTATTTCATAACATTCATTGATGATTGCACAAGATTTTGCTATGTCTATTTATTGAAAAGCAAAGATGAAGCTATAGAAACATTCAAAGTTTATAAGAATGAAGTCGAGAATCAACTCAGTTCAAAAATCAAAATGATAAGAAGTGATCGAGATGGAGAGTATGTTGCTCCATTTGAAGAATTTTGCACATCATCTGGCATAATTCATCAAACTACAGCACCATACTCACCTCAATCAAACGGAGTAGCAGAATGCAAGAATCGTACTCTTAAGGAGATGATGAATGTGTTGTTGATAAACTCTGGCTTACCTCAAAACTTGTGGGGGGAAGCGATTCTCTCAGCGAACTACATTCTCAATAAAATACCACTCAAAGGAAACAATGAGACTCCATATGAGAAATGGAAAAAGCGTAAATCATCTTACAAATACCTCAAAGTGTGGGGGTGTTTGGCTAAAGTAGAAATATCAAAGTCAAAACAAGTTAAGATTGGGCCTAAAACAATTGGCTGCATCTTCATTGGATATGCAACTAATAGTAGTGCATATCGCTTCTTAGTGCACAATTATGAAATTCCGATGATATCAATGAGGGAACAATAACTAAATCAAGGAACGCCGTATTCTTTGAAAATTTATTTCTTTGTAAAAAAAAGTAAAGAATCCCGTCTAAACAAAAGACCTTATGAAACTTCGATTACACCCATCCAAGGCAATGAAGATATAAGGCGCAATAAGAGAGCAAGGGTTGAAAAGTCATTTGGTCCCGATTTTCTAACATACTTGTTAGATAATGAACCAAGAACTATTCAAGAGGCTCTATCAAATCCAGAAGCTCCTTTCTGGAAAGAAGCGATCAAAAATGAAATAGATTCCATCATGTACAACCATACATGGGAGTTGGTTGATCTTCCTCCGGGTTGTAAACCTTTAGGATGTAAATGGATCCTTAAAAGGGAATACAAAGAAGATGGATCTATAGATAAATATAAAGCTAGATTGGTTGCCAAAAGGTTTAGAGGGTTTTTTTAAAACTAATTTAATTTTTAAATTTTTTTTCAAAAATAATGTAAAAAAAAAAGGTTTGCAAATTTACGGCAATCCGCGCTTTGTAAGTGCGGACGCTGCACACGTGGAGCAGCGTCCGCGCTTACGAAGAACGGACAATGGTCCAGTCAGGTACGAATTAATTTAGCGACGGATTATATAAAAAAACCGCCACTAAAATTACATCAGCGACGGTTATAAACCCGTCGCTGCAATCGAATCGGCGACAGTTTAAAGCCCGTCGCTAAATCGTCGCTAAAATTTAGCGACGGTTTCTTAACCCGTCGCTAAATGCCAAATTTTTTTTTTACTCTCAACCCTTTGCATCTTGGAGATTTTGCGCGCTGCGAAAAACCACGTAAAGTCGAAAAAATGAAATTTTAATTTAAAAATTAAATTATTTTTCTAAAAAAAAAACCCCTCCGATATATTTCTCATATTTACAGACAAATGACAATGTCAATTAATCGTGAACATACCTTGATTCCAAAATTTTCAATTAATTCAACGACTTGCATCTTTACAGCGTGCAATGTGCACTGCGGAAAGAGAATTAACGCGCTGCGAAAACACAAAATTCGAAAAAATGAAATTTTATTTTAAAAATTAACTTATTTTTTTAAAAAAAAAAACCCCTCCGATATATTTCTCATATTTACAGACAAATGACAATGTCAATTAATCGTGAACATAACTTGATTCCAAAATTTTCAATTAATTCAACGGCTTGCATCTTTACAGCGTGCAATGTGCACTGCGGAAAGAGAATTTACGCGCTGCGAAAACCACAAAAATTCGAAAATATGAAATTTTATTTAAAATTTAAATTATTTTTTTAAAAAAAACCCTCCCATATATTTCACATATTTACAGACAAATGACAATGCCAATTAATCGTGAACATACCTTGATTCCAAAATTTTCAATTAATTCAACGGCTTCCATCTTTGCAGCGTGCAATGTGCGCTGCGGAAAGAAAATATGCACGCTACGAAAAACCACAAAAAGTCGAAATCAAGGTATGTTCATGATTAATTGACAATGTCATTTGTCTGTAAATATGAGAAATATAACGAAAGGTTTTTTTAAAAAAATTTAATTTAATTTTTAAATTAAAATTTTATTTTTTCGACTTTTTGTGAATTTTCGCAGCGCGCAAATTCTCCTTTCGAGCGCATATTGTACGCTGCAAAGATGCAAGGGGTTGAAAGTAAAGGTCAAAAATTTTGCCATTTAGATTATAGCGACGGTTTTAAACCGTCGCTGATTCCATATGAGCGACAGTTTAAAAACTGTCGCTAAATGTAGCGACGGGTTTTTAGACCGTCGCCAAGTAGTTTGAGCGACGGTTGTCTAACCGTCGCTGATGCTATATGAGCGACGGATTGTATATACAATCCGTAAAGCGCGGATTGCCGTAAATTTGCAAACTCTTTTTTTTTTTTACATTATTTTTGAAAAAAATTGAAAAATTAAATTAATTTTAGAAAAACCCAGGTTTAGACAAAAAGAGGGATATGATTTCTTTGACACCTACTCTCCAGTTACAAGGGTCACATCCATTCGTGTTCTCATAGCCATTGCAGCATTGCATGACCTTGAGATTCATCAAATGGATGTTAAAACAGCCTTTCTAAATGGAGTATTGGAAGAGGAAATCTATATGGAACAACCCGAGGGGTTTGTTGTACCCGGACAAGAGAAAAAGATGTGTAAACTTGTCCAGTCTCTATACGGACTCAAACAAGCACATAAACAATGGCATGAAAAATTTGATACTACAATGATATCAAATGGTTTCAAAATCAACGAATGTGACAAGTGCGTCTATGATAAAGGAAATGAAAATTTATATGTAATTGTTTGTCTTTATGTAGATGACATGTTAATCATGTGAGATAATCATGAACTGATCATGAATACTAAAAAAATGTTGAAAAAACATTTTGATATGAAAGACTTGGGGTTATGTGACATAATATCAGGGATTAAAATCTCTAGGAATTCTGAAAGAATTATATTGTCACAAGCTCACTATGTTAAAAAAGGTTCTTGAAAGATTCAAGGCTCGATAAATCCTTCGGCTAGAACACCTACAGATTTAGGAGTTCATTTAGCAAAGAATCAAGGAGAACCTATTGATCAACTGGAATATGAAAGGATAATCGGTAGTCTAATGTACTTGACTAATTGTAACCGACCAGATTTTGCACATTCTGTAAATAAGTTAAGTAGTTTTATAAGTAATCCTAATAACGATCATTGGAAAGCCTTGAAAAGAGTGCTTGGATATTTAAAATACACCATGAACTTTGGATTGGTATATACGAAATATCCAGCAGTATTGGAAGGATAGTGTGATGCAAATTGGATATCTGACACAAAAGACTCCAAGTCCACAAGTGGATATGTGTTCACGATTGGTGGAGGAGCGGTGTCATGGAAATCTTCTAGGCAAACATGTATAGCTAAATCCACGATGGAATCCGAGTTTATTGCTTTGGACAGAGCAGGAGAAGAAGCCGATGGCTAAGAAACTTCCTAGAAAACATTCCTTGTTGGAATAAACCAGTGTCTTCTATTGTTATTCATTGGGATAGTCAATCAGCAATAAGAAGAGCACAAAGCAGTATGTACAATGGTAAGTCATGACATATTCGTCGGAGACATAATACCATAAGACAATTGATCTCAAATGGGGTTATTTCTGTTGAATATGTGAAATCAAATGAAAATCTAGCGGATCCGTTTAATAAAGATACAAATCGAGATCAATTATACAAACTAATAAGGGGAATGGGCTTGAAAGCCACAAAATAAAATTGTTTATAGCGGTAACCCAACCTTGTGAATTAGAGATCCCAAAACCTTGGTTCAATGGGAAAACTAAGTTATAAATATTGGTTGAACACTTGGAAACAATGAAGGCTCATTCCTAAAACGTCCAAGTAAAATGTACCTGCAACATGTGGTGAGGTTAATTTTTTTTAATGATTCATATACCTAAGAGGTAGAGTATGGCAGGATACTCTTGATAGGAGATCACATATATAAGTGCGAAGTGATGACCGCTTCAAGAACACTTATGAATCTAAGATATGGTCCAGGGTCGAAACAGAAGAGAACAAAATATGTTAGAGCTATTGTTGTGTAAATGCTGTAAACTTGGTTTACATAAACGGTTGAATGGTTCAAGACATCACGTCACCAAGCAACTAGTGAATCCGATAGTATTTTAATACGGAAGGTTCAAAGCCAAAAGCTACATTTCCCGATGCAATAATAGCTCATAAGAATTTTCAAGTGAATCTGCATCCAAGCATTAATTTCATTCATGTGGGGGATGTTTAGAAAATGTGAATAAAATAGAAATGTGGTTGTCCCACATTGGAAGCCTAGAAGAAGTTACTCATCCTTATTAGTTATAGTATGGACTATGGGTTTGGGCCCCAAGGGGTACCGAAGTTTTAGAATGGGGAAGACGCTACTAGGCTAGGTCTCGGTGAATTAAACACACGCGCGCGCCACCCGACCTGGCCCGGCTCGGCGTGGTGCGGTGTGGTGTGGTGTTTGACAAATATTAATCTTTTGGAACAAATTTATTTGGAAAATATATTTTGTCACACTCGCACTCGCACTCGCATACATGCACTCGGAATGAGCAAGGCACGCGGGTGCGCCACATCCCACGCGGATGCGCGCTTGTTGATGGTTTGAGGGTCATTGAACAGAACATGGCGCGCGGAAGCACGAGTTCTCGCGCAGGTGCGCGTGCCTTACTGTGCGCAGACAGAACAAGGCGCGCGGCCACGCCAGTTCTCGTGCGGGTGTGTGCGCCTTGCTGTGCGGAAGAAGAACAAGGCGTTCTTTCACCGAAACAACACGTCTATTCACCAAAGATTGCACCTTTGTGCGAAATGTTGTGCCCACTCGAGGTAATCTTTGATGCTCTATAAATATCCCTTACCTGCATTCATTTGGCACGTTTGTTGCATCGAATTTCTTCTCCATCTTGCTGCAGATTTCATACTCACTTGAAAGATCTTGCATTTCTTTTTTCGTCGAAATTGAGAGTTTTTTGTGCTACTACTCTAGATAGGAGTCGTATATCTTAGGGATGATTGTCATTAACGTACATCACTTGTATACAGGCAATATCGTCTTGCGGATAAATGATTTATCCTTGCCTCGACTTAAAGAATTGTTGTAAGGGCCAAGATCTTAATTCTGTTAATCTGAGATTTTGATGATATTAATCTGAGATTATTGATTTTGAACTGATGTGATTATAATCGGGCTATCACGGGACCAGATTGGCTAAAGCATATGAAAGGTGCAATTTTTAGACAGAACTATTGGTGCCTGAGCGGTAGAAAATGATCGCCCGAGCGCCAATGTTCATCAAATGTATGTTCGGGCAGAAGATGTGGCGCCCGGGCGGTAGGTTGTGACTGCCCGAGCGCCAAGGGTGCAAGTTGAAAGTGCTTGGACAGAGTTTGCCGCGCCCGAGCGGCGGTAAATTACCACCGCCCGAGCGCCGGCTGAAGTTAAGAAAATGAGACACGTTTCTTTCAGTATGCAACGTGGGATGTATATATAGATATATATATATATATATATATATATATATATATATATATATATATATATATATATATATATATATATACACGTATCATTCTTAAAAACAAAAGAGAGAAACAAAGGAAAAGAACGAGAAAGATTGATAAAAATCCTTACGCCTTTATATTTCAATCCGTCCGTCCAAACTTGAATCCGAGTATGACACCGTGTTCCTAACAACGACAGCTACAACATGACGTAAGTTTTGTAACGTTTTGTTAAGATTTGAAATTATGCTATGTCCAGAATCAGATACGATTCATATATAGTGTTCTTGACATAGTAGACATCATAGAATCAAAGTCAGATTAAGAAACAGATTGAGTATGAAATTGTTATGGATTTCAGAGTTAAATTGACTGATATGTGATGTCAGATTTACACTGAGGTTGATTATAAGTTATTGAAATTAGTATATACTGGTGTGGCATCACAGATATCGTAAGATTGTACTGTTGTACCGTCAGAATTTAATAAGATAGAGATATTTTGAATCAAATAGAATATTGATACAGAATATTGATATTGTAATTGCCAGATTGAACATTGACAGAATTTGAGTCGAGAATTCGATTGTATCAGAGCGACAGCAAGAAAGGTATAAATAAATGTTGATTCGGGATTACACAACTCGAGTTAAGTTTGACTGGAGTTTCCCAAAATCACATACTTTATTTTATTGCATTGATATTTGCAGATTATCAGATTGATATGTTAGTCTATTGAATGATAGCAGAGCCAGAGTTTGAGTCTAGGGCAGATCAGCCTAGCTAGGGCAAAACCGCCGTGTCTTTGTCAGAACCGCGGAGACTCTAGACTTACGGTGTATCGATGAGCTTAGATCTAGATCGACGTCTATTGTAGACATTCGATACAACATACCAAAGTCTAAATTAGATCGGGATCCCTAGATTAGAAATGCGTCCTAGATTGAGGTACAGATTTGTATTGATTCATGTGGTCAGATTAGATACATGTATTGATGTTTATTATGCTTTTATATATGTTTTTATAAGATTGCATTGATACATTGTTTATACTGAGATTTTATTCTCACCGGAGTTATCCGGCTGTTGTCGTGTTTGTATATGTGCATGGCAACAGGTGGGACAGGTTCAGGGTCACAGAGGTAAAGAAAGATCAAGATTAGATTGGAGACTACGGACTTGGACTAGAGATAGGGTTTAAACACTTGATAGTTAGTTGTTGAACCTGAGATGTAAATGATTGTATGTTGTATCAGCTTTATACTTTTATACTGATATGTATAGGAGTTTGATTCCATTACGTTCCGCATTTAAAAAAAAAAAATTTAGACCATGTTTATTCTAATTAATTAAATTAATCCCAATTACGATTAAGAAGATGATTAGCGTCCGGGTCCCCACAAATGTTGCTGTTACTTTGTTCCAGAAATTCGAGAAGGACACCACCAGATACCAACATATACAACTCATTCTCTACTTTTTCATGGGTTGAAAATAGACTAGAGAATAAAATAAAAGTTTGATTTCTAGCTTTTGTGTTTTTGAGTGCCCACACACTACTGTCGATAGGAAGGATCGTACTTGAAGGCTGTAGTTCTACGCATCTCGGATTCACGAAAAAGGGAAAACTACAAGATGTTAGTTTTCTAGTAAATTATTTTTATTTAAATTCATAGTTAATTTATATTCATATGTTCGATTATAATTTATGAAATTATGTAATTGCTTCCGCTGTGTTTCGATTTGATCGAAAATAATTTTTTTAGCCAAAATTGTTCCGAATGCTATATAATTCCAACAATTGGATGAATGTTTCAAGCTAATACTGCTTTTGTAGTGATGTCTCTTATATCTTGGTGTTGCGACAGTTGGGTTTGTATATTTACAGAGAAACTCTTTCAAAATTTTATTAAAATCAATTCTAAAAAGTAGTATATTATATTATACTTATAAACGTTAACATATATATAATGTACAAGTGGCCATATCTAGGAACGAAATTACATTTTTTGTTTAATTTCTGATATGATATCGAATATGTCAGTATTTTTCGATATCAATTTTACATTCAGCGAAAATATGACCAAAAAGAAGAAAAAAACCGTAACACCTTTACCGAGAACACCGGAATAAACCGTAGTACATGCCTATCAAATTCAAAATAATTTCACAATATCCATAATACAACTTAATGTCGACAAATCTTAATATATTATTGCAACCCAATAGAAATGTTTTAAAATCCGGAATAAATATGGATAACCTTCTCGTGGCAGAAGCTCGGTCTCGTCTAGTTTCAAATATGATCTTTTAGCTCGTCTAATCTAAGACATGCCCAGTGGGAATGAAGTGTTCAAGATAAAAGTAAGAACGTGAGCGACCTCATCACCCAATGCATAAAAATACGAGTATACGAACATATCATGCAATTCATGAAAAAATCTCAGATAACAAGAATAAAATACTGAAACACATGCTCAGTCTAGAAATGCCTAAGTGTGTAGCACTCTGCTTTGTAGAACTAGTGTGTGGCTCTCATGCTCGATAAGATCTCGGACCTGTAATTTCTTGGGTTATCGTATCACTTCGCTCCATAGAATCAATGAGTGGCTCTCGGTACCCGATCCTCTAAGAAAAGAAGGTTAAGCGCCCTACTCAAACTAGACTATCTCAAATGATAACAGACTCAACTTTATAAAGAACACATCACATATATCCTGACAATAAAACATGCATAAAATAATGGCAAATTAATATGCAAGCAAAATAAAAAATGTAATTAGATCCATGGATTACAATTTCAAGACCATTAAATTAAGAGTAGGCCTCTTGTAAGACAGTCTCATGAATCTTTATATGTGAGACATGTCAACTCTACCAATATTCATAATAAAAAGTAATACTTTTAGGCATAGTTTGGTACATGGCATAAGGGAGAGATTGATAAATAATCCTCTTTATATCATGTTTGGTACCTTTTTAAAAAGCACATGATATTGATAAATAATTTTTAAAAGGATAAAATGTCTCTTCTATTAGGTGAGATAATTTTAATGTAATGATAAAATATACTACAAATGACTTAATTACTCTCAATTAATAAATGGTTTTATAAATCTATGCTAGTAGGTAGAAATTAAAATCAATAAATATTTTTATTTATTTTTATATATTATATAATATGATAATTATATAAATGAATTCGAGATAATTATATAAATAATTTTTATAAATCTCAATAAAATTATTAGTATCACCCGATTAACCTTAAAAATCGATATTTGACTTGACTCACAAAATCAAGGGTTCAATTATCATATTATAATATATAAAATTAGGTAAATAAATAAAAAATGCAAACACTATCGACGCATTAACAAATAAAAAATATGAACTCAAGCAACAACTTTGAAATTATAAAATTTATTATGATAATATTAGTTTTGTCACTACAATATAATATATAAATTTAATCATTCTTATTAAAATCATACCAAACATTAAATATAATATCTTACATCTTATTTATCATTAACTTATCCTTATATTATATATCACATGTTTATCATATCATGTGTACCAAACTATAGCATAAAAAGTAATAATTTTTCATAGATAACTCAACCTGTGAGACCATCTTACACAATTTTTTGCCTTAAATTAAGTGATGTACAATAATTACAAGGAAACTAAGGTAAACTGACAATTATAATTAACTGGTTTGTTTCTAGGGTTGAGCAAAAATTCGGTTAAACCGATTTAACCGACCGAACCGAATTAATTCGGAAATTCGGTTCGGTTAAATCGGTTAATTCGGTTTCGAAATTTTCAAATATCGGTTAATTCGGTTAATTCGGTTCGGTTTCGGTTTTTGTAAAAAAATATCGGTTTAACCGAATTAACCGAATTATTAAATAAATAATTTTAATTTTATTTTATTATGTTTTAAATATAATTTATAATATTTTTATATTTAATATTGTATATTATAATTAATTTTTTTATGAATAAAGTGTTTTCTTATGATTAAAATAGAATATTAATTATTAATTTTATATATAATTTTTAAAATTTTAATTTTTAAAATTTTAATTGTTGTAGAATATTAATTATTAATTATATATATAATTTTTAAAATTTTAATTTTTTTTTTAAAAAAATCGGTTAATTCGGTTACCGACCGAAATAACCGATTTTAATTCGGTTCGGTTAATTCAGTTTTTGTGAAAACTCGGTTCGGTTCGGTTAATCAAAAAATTTTCGGTTAAATCGGTTTTCGGTTAATTCGGTTCGGTTTGTAACCGAATTAACCGAATACTCACCCCTATTTGTTTCATATGTAGAAGATAATTGGTATATTTATACGTAGAAGATAGATAGTTATGCAGATATATATTATTGAAAAACATGACATAATCATCAACTATAAATATTTTAATTAAATTAGTGCACGGAGGACCGCATACGTATTCATGTGTAGAAAATAGAAATTATTTGGATATAAAATTTATTTTTTTAAATTTGAATTTAATTATAATTTTTGCTTTTATGTTAGGATAATAAGAGCATCTCCAACCCTGCGCTATCATAGCGTTGTAGGGTTTTGCACTGCAATGGAACCTCCCCAGCGCCAAAATGGCGCTGGGTTTGGCCTTTTTTTTTTTATTCAGCCTCCCTCCTTTGCGTCAAATTTGGCACATAGGATAAACCCAGAGCCAAAATGGCGCTGGGTTTGGCCTTTTTTTAATTTTGTAAATGTTTTTTAATTAATATAAATATATATTAAATATTTTTAATAATAATATTATATAATTGATGAGTAAAATTAAATCGTGTTGATATAAAATATAATTCATAATAAAAAATAAAACACAAAAAAATTAATTATAATTATATTAGAAATTATAAAAATATTTTTAGTTTTTTACTTTATTTTTGACATTTTTAACTCTCGTAAATATATAATTGATAAAATGTCAGAAAAACCAACATAAAAAATTTGAAATTAAAATTACAATACCCAAATTGAAATACAAATACAAAGATAGTACATAATTGAAATACAAATTCGAAAATAATACATAATTGAAAATTACAAAGATAACAATGCGAATAAAAACATAAAAATGACAAACAAGGTAGATGGTCCATAAAAACAAAATTATAATTATAATATTAATGTTAACATTAATTGTAATTATATTGTTAAATTTATAAATAAATAGTAAACAAAAAGAATATTCTAGGAATATACTTTTTAGTGTAAGATTTGAAGTAATGGGTTGGATATTAATGTTATATTTGATACAGAAATTACACTATTTTGGTACAAAAACTGCACCAAAATAGATTTATGGATTGGAGATGGCCTAAAGATTATTGAAACTGAGTTTGTGAAGTTTTTAAGTAAATATTTATTTTTTACCTTAATTATTAAATATCTTGAGATAATAGTAAGGGTAAATTATTTTAAACGCATAAATGACTAAAACATTTATTCTAAGAGATGTAGACGTAATTAAATAATAAAGATATTAAATACTAAACAAATCTATTATTGTAAATTCACAAAATTTCTAAATAGAGATTATTATCTTAAATATATTAAAGCATCATAAATATGGGGAAAAAAAATCTACAAGTTTAAATTTTAATATAATTTTAAAATTTGTGTCAAAAAAAAATTAGTTAATAAAAAATAAATTTAAATACATGCATAGAAGAATGTATATAAATTGGAAATTCAACGTGCGTATCGATGAATCTATGTTTTTTTCACGTCAAAATCAAATCAGATGTTTTAAAAAAAAAATAGGACCAAACAAAATTTCTTTTATCCGATAATCATGAAACCGAATCGAACCACTATGTATGTATATCAAAGAAAAAGATTGCATGTGAAATGCCTAAATAATTGTTGGCAAAAACTTATGTGAGACGGTCTCACGGGTATTATTTGTGAGACGGATCTCTTATTTTGGTCACCCATAAAAGAGTATTACTTTTTATGCTAAGAGTACTATTTTTTATTGTGAATATGAGTATTGTTGACCCGTCTCACAGATTATGATCCGTGAGACGGTCTCACATGAGACTCACTCATAATTGTTTATGAAAAGACTTACCATAATGAGATCAGAAGTCTTTTATTTCAATATAGAATTTTATTATATAAGATAAGCAGATCCATGCAATATGAATGAGTGAGTCTAATGTGAGACCGTCTCACGGATCTTAATCTGTGAAACGGGTCAAGTGGTCAACCCTACCCATTTTCACAATAAAAACTAATATTATTAGTATAAAAAATAATACTTTTTCATGGATAACTTAAATAAGAGATCGTGTCACAAATACGACCCTTAAAACCGTCTCACACAAGTTTTTGCAATATGAAATATCTCTCAAATGTATAATAATTATATATTTATAGGTGAGTGATTTGTTTAGTATAAAAGTATATAAAATATTGAGATTGTATGTATGAGATTTTAAGTATTATATGAAGGTGTTGTGTAATATATATCCATAATATGCATCAGAATATATTAATAAAACACACAATAAATTTTAATTATTAAAATAAGACATAAACAAAATATTTACTTACAAAATCAATACTAGTGAAATTACGAAAAACTATCTTTCTTAACAAGTTAAGGAAGTAAATTGTATATCAAATAAACAAAAACAAAATCACAGATGCAACGATTGTATTGTTGAAATCCGGAGCCACAAATAACTATTGAACAAATATTTTATACTACTGTTGTCTTCGAGTGTCTCCAATATTTTACGACACTACAACAAACAACGTGAGTCGATCACGCAAAATCTTAACTGATGTAATTCTTTGCTCTTCATTCGACACTCAAAACCACCGTCTAAAAACCACTAACTACATTTACACAACAAAGGATATCTTATTTATAAATTTAATTTGCCCGAAAACAAGAATTTAATTAGGAAATAAACTATGAAAAAAAAATTATTGGTTTCCAAGATATAATTTATTCCTTAAAATAATATTTGCTTCAAATATATTTTCATTATTGATAAAATTATGTGAATACAAACTCTTTTAGACAATAATATAATATCTAGATATCTTATCATAAATATCAATAATATCAAATAAAAAAATATCCATATAAAAAAAATCTTATTAACATATAAAATTCTATATTTTAATATCACAATATTATAAGAAGAAAAAAATCAATTAAGAATACATTTAGATATAATTTTTCCGAATCAAATCAAAGATCTTTTCTTCTTCCGCACGGTTTAAAATTTCTCACACCTTTCCATATTCACAGCTCAAACTCCCAATCTCACGTAGTCCCTCTCTCCTCCGCAACAGCCGACTAACCAAGTCACGTAAAGAAAACTTGAACTCGACGTCTCTTCCCTGCCCCTCCTGAAGTCGCCGTCACTTCCTCCCCGCCGCCTGATTTTCCCTGTACTGGACCCCAGGTAACGCGGATTTGATTTTGTGTATATGCAGTGTTTTATTGATAGATATCCATTTTTTTCCCGGAAGAGGTTAGAATTTACAATTCGATTATGATATTATATCAGTGTATATGCTACTCGGGAATTTAAGGAGATTCGGATGTGCAAATCCCGTTTTCTTTGTTTGATAAGATAATCTAAAAGTTTTACTAGATTATAAATGCGAACTGATTTTAGTTTTTAGATCTTTGCTACCAGTTAGGTGTTACACCATGCCTGTTTTACTGTTTGTCACGCAACTAGTGATTTTATTGCTGAGTTATGACATTACTGGATTGTTCACTTTTTTTGTTTCAGGCTATTGTGAAGCTTTCTTGGTGTCATTCCCTCTCTGCACAAACTTTGGCATTGAGTGAACAATCAATGGTTGCAAAAATGTCTCAAAACAGATTGATGGAGCAGGACTTGTGTAAGCTAGATGTGACGAAGCTCCATCCACTCTCGCCTGAGGTTATTTCACGACAGGCTACAGTAAACATAGGTTAGCTTGTGTATTATACTTTAAACATCTTTATGCACACAGTATGATTATTTTTACATCTTTCAATTACTGATCCCAAGTTTCCTGCTTCAGGGACGATTGGTCATGTGGCTCACGGGAAGTCAACAGTTGTGAAATCTGTGTCTGGTGTCCAGGTATAACAGTCGTTCCTTGAATTTACATGCTTGTAACGACGTTTAAATTACCGTGAGGATCTATCTGGTTGATGCGTTACTTAATTTCAAAATTATTGGTTGAATTGCACTTGTTAGAGGACATCACCTAGTAAGTATGAAAGTCTATGCTATGCTAGTAGAACTTAATTAGTATGGTTTGTGACTGTATTCGGCTAGGTTCCTATTGTCCTTTGTATAAATCCAAAGTTCTTGCAATTTAGAATACCTTCCACCTGCAGACTGTTCGCTTTAAAAATGAATTGGAACGTAATATTACCATCTGATGCGATCCTGGTGAAATGGGTGAGCCGGGTCGGGAGCTCCACCGGATCTGCTATCAATATAATGATGGGAATAAGAGCAATGAGATATATCTCCGTAATATGGCTTCAGTTGTAACCTGCACACAATGAAAGGAACTCGTGAATGGGCGCCGGAGGGGTGTCCGGCGTGACCACTCCGATGCTTAAGTCAGCAGGGTACTCAAGCAAGAAACCAATGTAGCCAAGTAATGGCTGTGTGATTGGTGTAAAATGAATGAATCTCTATATGTAAAGAGAGAACCTGGTATTTATAGTAGGAGAAGTAATAATGACCTCGTTCTCCGTGCTACCTAGCTACTAATTATAGTAGGACGGCTGAGCACACCCTATATTCTGACATGTCAACTCATCGACACGGTGTCAGAGATGGGACAGTCGCCCACATCCTATTCTGCTAGTATACTCGAGTGCGGTGCTCATATCGAGGTGGCCGGGTAGAATACCTCCCTGGAGATTTATACAAGAGCCCGAGCCTAAGATTGCCCGGAGAGTAGAGCATGGGCTTTCACCTGCCCGGCTCCAGAAGAATTCATCTGCAGACTCACTCGAATTTGGGAATCCATTTGATATTCCGGGTCATCCATGACCCGGGCTCTTACAAGGGTATCATCAGGTATCATCACACATCCCTTAAATAGTCGGGCTAGAGTCATACTCGCTGTCCCGATCAGTCATGCTTGGATTCCCAAAGAGACAATCAATTTTGTTCTATAAAAGCATCGGGGGCTTCATGTCTCCCAGAAATGAGAAGAAATGCCGGAGTATCGTGTCTCATGGACTTGAGATAAGATGCCGGGGCCTCGTGCCTCCCAGTCTTTGCATAAGATGCCAGGACCTCATATCTTTCAGACTTAAGAATAGTCGAGGTGCGGAGCCCCGAGCCAGGTTTGAGAACCCTGGGCTTATAAATAACCAAGGCGCGGAGCCTGGGCCTTCATGAATGGTCGAGGTACGGAGCCCCGAGCCAGGTTTGAGAACCCTGGGCTTATAAATAACCAAGGCGCGGAGCCTGGGCCTTCATGAATGGTCGAGGTACGGAGCCCCGAGCCAGGTTTGAGAACCCTGAGCTTATAAATATCCAAGGCGCGGAGCCTGGGCTTCATGAATGGTCGAGGTACGGAGCCCCGAGCCAGGGTACGGATCCCTGGACTTAATAGATAACCAGGGTGCAGAGCCCTGGCCTTCATAAATGGTCGAGGTACGGAGCCCCGAGCCAGGTTTGAGAACCCTGGGCTTATAAATATCCAAGGTGCGGATCCTTGGGCCGGGGAGCATGTCCCGAGACTTGGGAATAGTCGAGGTGCGGAGCCCCGAGCCAGGTTTGAGAACCCTGGGCTTATAAATATCCAAGGCGCGGAGCCTGGGCTTCATGAATGGTCGAGGTACGGAGCCCCGAGCCAGGGTACGGATCCCTGGACTTAATAGATAACCAGGGTGCGGAGCCCTGGCCTTCATAAATGGTCGAGGTACGGAGCCCCGAGCCAGGTTTGAGAACCCTGGGCTTATAAATAACCAAGGCGCGGAGCCTGGGCCTTCATGAATGGTCGAGGTACGGAGCCCCGAGCCAGGTTTGAGAACCCTGGGCTTATAAATAACCAAGGCGCGGAGCCTGGGCCTTCATGAATGGTCGAGGTACGGAGCCCCGAGCCAGGTTTGAGAACCCTGGGCTTATAAATATCCAAGGCGCGGAGCCTGGGCTTCATGAATGGTCGAGGTACGGAGCCCCGAGCCAGGTTTGAGAACCCTGGGCTTATAAATATCCAAGGCGCGGAGCCTGGGCTTCATGAATGGTCGAGGTACGGAGCCCCGAGCCAGGGTACGGATCCCTGGACTTAATAGATAACCAGGGTGCAGAGCCCTGGCCTTCATAAATGGTCGAGGTACGGAGCCCCGAGCCAGGTTTGAGAACCCTGGGCTTATAAATATCCAAGGTGCGGATCCTTGGGCCGGGGAGCATGTCCCGAGACTTGGGAATAGTCGAGGTGCGGAGCCCCGAGCCAGGTTTGAGAACCCTGGGCTTATAAATATCCAAGGCGCGGAGCCTGGGCTTCATGAATGGTCGAGGTACGGAGCCCCGAGCCAGGGTACGGATCCCTGGACTTAATAGATAACCAGGGTGCGGAGCCCTGGCCTTCATAAATGGTCGAGGTACGGAGCCCCGAGCCAGGTTTGAGAACCCTGGGCTTATAAATAACCAAGGCGCGGAGCCTGGGCCTTCATGAATGGTCGAGGTACGGAGCCCCGAGCCAGGTTTGAGAACCCTGGGCTTATAAATAACCAAGGCGCGGAGCCTGGGCCTTCATGAATGGTCGAGGTACGGAGCCCCGAGCCAGGTTTGAGAACCCTGGGCTTATAAATATCCAAGGCGCGGAGCCTGGGCTTCATGAATGGTCGAGGTACGGAGCCCCGAGCCAGGTTTGAGAACCCTGGGCTTATAAATATCCAAGGCGCGGAGCCTGGGCTTCATGAATGGTCGAGGTACGGAGCCCCGAGCCAGGGTACGGATCCCTGGACTTAATAGATAACCAGGGTGCGGAGCCCTGGCCTTCATAAATGGTCGAGGTACGGAGCCCCGAGCCAGGTTTGAGAACCCTGGGCTTATAAATAACCAAGACGCGGAGCCTGGGCCTTCATGAATGGTCGAGGTACGGAGCCCCGAGCCAGGTTTGAGAACCCTGGGCTTATAAATAACCAAGGCGCGGAGCCTGGGCCTTCATGAATGGTCGAGGTACGGAGCCCCGAGCCAGGTTTGAGAACCCTGGGCTTATAAATATCCAAGGCGCGGAGCCTGGGCTTCATGAATGGTCGAGGTACGGAGCCCCGAGCCAGGTTTGAGAACCCTGGACTTAAAAGATTTTGTTTCTCCTGCTATATTAGTTTTATTAAAAACCAAATCACTAACCTGGAAATACTGAATCCGAATTCATTTTCGGTAGAGTGAAATTCTCTAGTTGAGCTAGACTACAGCTGTATGCTACTGAGTACATAGCAAATACTCTTCCACGTCAATCCGGAATAGCTGCTGAGCTTCGAGCTCATATAAAATCCACATATAAGATCTGAATGCCGAGCTGGTCGGACTTCTATGTTTGCCAAGGAGAGTTGGGCTTACTGAGTGCCGAGCAAGGTCGGACTTGCTTCGAATGGAAACCATATCTACGTCTTGAGCTCAAGTTTCCCACAGACGGCGCCAATGATGCGATCCTGGTGAAATGGGTGAGCCGGGTCGGGAGCTCCACCGGATCTGCTATCAATATAATGATGGGAATAAGAGCAATGAGATATATCTCCGTAATATGGCTTCAGTTGTAACCTGCACACAATGAAAGGAACTCGTGAATGGGCGCCGGAGGGGTGTCCGGCGTGACCACTCCGATGCTTAAGTCAGCAGGGTACTCAAGCAAGAAACCAATGTAGCCAAGTAATGGCTGTGTGATTGGTGTAAAATGAATGAATCTCTATATGTCAAGAGAGAACCTGGTATTTATAGTAGGAGAAGTAATAATGACCTCGTTCTCCGTGCTACCTAGCTACTAATTATAGTAGGACGGCTTAGCACACCCTATATTCTGACATGTCAACTCATCGGCACGGTGTCAGAGATGGGACAGTCGCCCACATCCTATTCTGCTAGTATACTCGAGTGCGGTGCTCATATCGAGGTGGCCGGGTAGAATACCTCCCTGGAGATTTATACAAGAGCCCGAGCCTAAGATTGCCCGGAGAGTAGAGCATGGGCTTTCACCTGCCCGGCTCCAGAAGAATTCATCTGCAGACTCACTCGAATTTGGGAATCCATTTGATATTCCGGGTCATCCATGACCCGGGCTCTTACAAGGGTATCATCAGGTATCACCATCAAACTTGGTTATGCCAATGCAAAAATATACAAGTGTGAAGATGACAGATGCCCTCGACCCATGTGCTACAAGTAAGTCCTTCAAAGTCATTTTGGTGTATTGATGTGAATTATTTCCTCGTTTGCTTTATTAACGTGTACTGTTTCACGCCAGGGCATATGGAAGTGGAAAAGAAGACAGTCCAATGTGTGATGTGCCTGGTTTTGAGAACACCAAGATGAAATTGCTTAGGCATGTTTCTTTTGTTGATTGCCCGGTATGGTTATTATTTGAAAATATGACAGATATTTTTCGTAGATTACTTTAGATAAATTCTTGTGAATTTTTTTATAAGTTATTTATTTGAGAACCAAATCTTTTAGCTGTGTATTCACACAAAAAATGTCATGTTCTGATGCCTCAGGGTCATGATATTCTCATGGCTACAATGATTAATGGTGCGGCAATTATGGATGGAGCTTTGCTTCTCATAGCTGCCAATGAGAGTTGTCCTCAACCTCAGACGTCAGAGCATTTAGCTGCTGTGGAAATTATGCGCCTTCAGCATATCATAATACTTCAAAATAAAGTTGATCTACTACAGCAAAATGTTACCATGAACCACTACGAAGCCATTCAGAATTTCATTCAGGTTTATTGATACGTCTGATGTGATTCAAATTTTGCTAATGCATACATTTAACGTTGTTCTCCACATGTCTCAACAGGGAACTGTTGCAGATGGTGCACCGGTGATACCAATTTCTGCGCAGCTAAAGTATAATATTGACGTCGTATGTGAAAACATTGTGAAGAAAATCCCCATTCCAAAGAGGAACTTCATTTCACCACCGAATATGATTGTAATCCGGTCCTTTGATGTCAACAAGCCGGGTTTTCAAGTTGATGAAATGCGGGGTGGTGTTGCCGGTGGAAGTATTCTGAAGGTAGATCCTTGAAATTTCGTAGAACAATAGATTTCATTTCAGGCCGCATTAATTTATCATCAATCTCATCTTTGTTGGTATTCGAAAAGTAAATTTGTGCAACTTTAACGGCCATATGAAAGAACTGTTGGACTACTCTTGCAGGGTTGTTTGAAAGTAAATCAATTTATCGAGGTCCGTCCAGGTGTTGTAGTCAAAGACAAAAATGGTAACATCAAGTGCACCCCTATATACTCCAGAATAGTCTCCTTATACGCAGAGCAAAATGAATTACAATTTGCCGTTCCTGGAGGCCTTATTGGGGTTGGAACAACCATGGATCCGTCACTTACACGTGCAGATAGGTTGGTCGGCCAGGTTCTTGGAGAGGTCGGCTCGCTCCCTGAAGTGTACGTTGAACTAAAGGTAGGTTTCACGTCGAACAGTTCCAACTTCTTGAATGCAAAAGAATGGGATCAGAAAGACCAGTCGAGTATAAGTGATGTTGTTTAATAATAATTTTACTGTGGTACAGGTTAAATTCTTTTTGCTGCGTCGGTTGCTGGGAGTTCGGACAAAAGATACAGAGAGACAGAATAAAGTCTCGAAACTGGCCAAGGGAGAGATCCTTATGTTAAACATAGGATCTATGTCGACAGGGGCTCGTGTTGTTGCTGTCAGGAACGAAAAACTTTGTGAACTAGAGCTCACTTCCCCTGTGTGCACCAGCGAGGGAGAGAAAATTGCTCTCAGTCGTAGAATCGACAAGCACTGGCGTCTTATTGGCTGGGGTCAGATTGAAGCAGGTGTTACTCTCGACATACCACCATCCCCCTTTTAAGCAAACTATCAAGTTTTGATCGGTTTTAAGATAATTCAAACCCAAAAAAAATATTGTTGTGTTTGGGAGAATAATACGAGAGACGGATTTCAAATTATTTTGCATTGGAAAGTAAAGAATTAATAATCCACTTGAATACTTGATATGAATGAGTAAGATGATTACATAAGAATTTACAATCTCTATTAAGATTAAAATTTGGGATCAAGATTCCCACAGCTGAGCGTGCGGTGATATGGATTTTAGTCCACAACATTATAAAAAAAATTATTTTTTCAAAAAATTGTTATTTTTATATTTTAATTATTTTAAAATCATAATTATATTTTTTATATTAAAATATGTGATTAGTAATCCAATTTAATGTTACAATTTTATTTTTAGTTACAAATATATATTGTGGGGTAAAATGATGTCTCTCTTATTACTTTTTCTTTTATAATTTTTTCAACTCTTATTTTAAAAAATATTAATAAAAATTTAATTTTTTTGTTACAAATATGTGATTCCGAACAAACAAGAAAACACGACGGTGCATTCAATTTGTTTTTAATATTATAGTTCTATAAGCACTCATCAAGTTTTGTAAATAGCAACGTTCTCCGACGGGTACTTTTAAAACCTATTTATAGAACTTAATAAGTATCCATAGGAGGACGTTGCCTATTTTCGTCGAAAAAATTATCTATAAGTATTCATCAAGTTTTGTAAATTATTTGACTCATCGAAATACATTATTTAATATTATTAATCATAATGTCATATCTATTATCCTCATCATTTCAATTTTATTTTAAATATTTATTTTTATAATCGTATTTTTTTAATCCAAAATATATGAAAATAACATGAGATATTTTAGATATTTCGTGAATTCTCCAAACATGCGAAAGAAAATTATTATTCTCATAGTTTACAAATTCCACCAAATTATCAATGTTCTCAATATAGTTCTTCTACACAATATCCACATCAATTTTCAAATTTCTCGTTTGTTCCACCACAAAATCAAAATTTCCAATTTTCCGCATCAGCCGCGTAATGGCCTCGAGCTCCGTATCAAATGTGACAAGTATTTATAAGTTTTGGTGATGTGTCCTAAGGCAACTTAAATCTCGGAAGCAATAAAAATCGGTAACAAGCATTTTCAGTAGTCCGCACTTCAGCAGACCCATCGTACAATTATCAAAAGTTATATTATCTTTTCTCAAGGATCTACCAAATATTTCATTGAATTATCAGATAACTTATACTTTATAATGAGTAAGTACAGTAGTCTGTATTACATTATATTTGTTTCCTTTACTATTGAAGACATTTTATCAGCAAATCAAATATCAAATAATGTTTAGAGGATACAAACAAAAACATTACGGTCGTTGAATGTCAGTGTCACGTGAATTTATTGATGCTTACCATTTTAGGAATACGAAGAATGACACGTGGAATTTGATATTATTTTGTTATGGCTTCTGTGCGACTGATTTATATCCGTTGGAATTTGAACGTTGAAAATCATCTGCAAAAGATCATATCAAGATTCAACAATCTCTCTGGAATCTTGATCAATAAAAAATATGCTATCTATTCTATCATTAATTCAAAGCTCTCTTGAAAATATTCAAGCACACACATAAAGACATATCCAATATATTTCAGAGATCATCTGTGCTAAATTTTCACTCACATTTATTTCAAATTTTGTGTCATATTTTGTATGATTTTTGTAACTAACAGAATTTGTCTTTCTGCTCAAATTCTTGTTAATTTGTTAGAAGTTGTTGCTAAGAGTTTTAGTAAGCAATGTACAAGTCGTACTGAAGTGGATGTTTACATGCATGATTTATTTTCAGTTGTATTTTACTTTGTTGATCTACTTGTGCTTTACTGATTTTCACTTGGTTCACAAAGTTCGGCTGGACTCTTTCCGCACTAAATTTTTAATTGTCTACTGAAATTTGAAGGTTTAAATTCAATTTTAGTTGCTAATACCAGTTGAGATCATTGCTACAAGAAGTAAGAAAAAAAATTTGCGAGGTGCTTGTGAGGTGTCCATACACCGTCGCTAAACACCTCTACTAATCTTAAAAAGTGGCATTATAGATGTTTTTCTCGACCTCTGAACCTATATATACCAGTGGCATCATTAAGCAAAATTCTCATGTTCTACAATGAGGAATTTGATGAATAGAAGATAAGGATGCAAGCTCATTTGGCTGCACAGAATGATGATATAGGGTACGTCATCACTGAAAGATCTATAAAGATTCTGAAGGCCAACACTGTAATTTTCATGATGGATGAAGCACCAAAGATGATTGAGAAGCATAGATCAGAATAAACTTCTATGATAAGAAGAAAGTGAACTTAGATAATGTGGCAAAAAAATCTCGTACAAGACCCTAGACAGGAACACTTTCAGTAAGATTAAGATATATGCTATAGCAAAAGAAATCTAGGAGAAACTGATTCAATTTTATGAAGGTAACGATCAGACAAAAAAGCACAAGTTATTATTGCAATACAAAAGTTCGAGAACATCAAAATTAATCCCAAGGAATAATTGAATGATTTTGAAGAAATATTCAGTAGTATCATCGTTGATTTGATACATCTTGAAAAAAAGTATATCAATAGAGAAGAAGCCTTGAAGGTGATGAGTGCCCTTCTGAGGGAACAATATATTAAAACAATATCAATGAGAGAATCCAAAGAATTAAACAAGTTGGAGTTGCAATACAGCCAATACTTGTTTGTTGATTTGAAAGAATACGAGTTTGAGCTTGAGACTAGAAGCAGAAAAGAATCCACCTCTAATTATCCTACCAAAACTGCTACTGTTGCTGAGCCATCTGGGAGATAACTACATAACAAATCAGAAACGACGAGATATCATTGTTTGTCTAGAAGTTTTCTAGGTTCACGAAGAAGAATCATAGAAAATTTCAAAATCAGAACTGAAAATACAAGATGTAGTCACCTCCTATACATGGCATGTTTCAACTACAAGAAGACAGGACCATTCATTGATGAGTATACCAAGAACAAGAAAGATGATTGTTGGAACATTTCATGTTCGCAATCTTGATTTTGATGTTACCAAAACTTGTTATTTTGTTTCTAACAAATTTATCTAGCTTGCAGAAAGCTGAAACTGACCAGGTCAGAAACTGATCAGTTCTCAAAGCCAAAATTAAACCAGTCCAACTGATACATTTACGAACAATTTAACTGATTGTCCAGTTAATAGGTTGTGCAACAGTAGATCTTCAGAAGCCGGCCAGCTGATGAAGAACACAATTGATGAAGAGCCCAGCTGAACAAAAGAACTGATACTGTGAATTCAATTTCATCTGAACAAAATAATTGATACAGTGAAATCAGTATTTCACTGTCCAAACTGATTTCACCATATCAACTCAGAGAACCAGTTCACCAGACCAGTTCAGAGCATCAGTTGTAACTGATCTGTTCGCATGTCACAACAAGACTATCTAATGGAATCCAGCTAAACACGGATATTCAAGGTACAAGCTACAAGCTATCTCACAGATGAATGTACAATAATAGACGTTGCAGCAAAACTGAAAAGATAAAAGCTTCTAGAACGAATGACAATACATGTCCTAAGCAAGCACATGCAAATGCTACGGACACTATTATTGAGTCTTCATGTACGGTCAGCTGAGCGCATATAAATACCAGACCAAGACCGTTGAAGACAACTACTACTACTACAACAACAACAACAACAGCAAGAGCGGAACTACAACTGAATTCTATTGTTTGAAGAAAACTGAGGGCACGTTCATTTCATATCAGCTTACTAGAAGCAGTTGTGTGAGAACACCATCTTATTGTATTGATCAAATCAGTTCTCACACATTCCACACAATCACTCACATATACAAGAGAGTTGAGCTTATGTTTAGCTGAGTGAGTTTTCACACAAAGACATTAAAGATTGTGTTTGTATTTTTGGTATAAAGACCTTAAACATCATGCATATTGTAAGGTGCGGCCTACAATCTTGAGTGCTAGGAGTCCTAGTTGCTGTTATGTCCTTCTGTAGTGGGTTTGTACAAAGACTTGTATGAATCAAAGTCTTCTAGTGGATCTTATCTTAGGTGGTAGAAGGGATGACGTATGAGCAGTTGAAGTCTCCAAACATCCATAAACATATTTTGTGTCCCTAACTGTTTAACTATTGTTAAAATTGATTTGATCAGTTCAGCTGATATCAGTTCAGTTCTTCCCATAACTGAACTGATAAAAACCCGAACCGATCGTCCTTATTTCAGTTATTCAGTTTAAACACAAGCTAAAAGTTTTAAACTATTCAATTTTCTTAACGAATGATTATTTCAAGTATCTTCCGTTTGATATGAAAATCAAACTCGGTTTAATTTATCGGTGTATTCATCTGTAAAACACAAAATATTGCAACTTATGGAGAATATTGTGTTTGAAGCACCTTCAAAGGTGTCAAAACCGATCCTTCAATCATAGGAAGAATGGATACAAGAGAAATGACAAGTAGTCTCGCCAAGATCGAAAGATCATGGAGAGCAAGAACAAGTGGGTAGAATCCAGCTCCGAGTCTTCTGACTCGGAAATCAAATCTAATGATAGCAATGCTGGAAAAGTTCCATGTCTGATGCCTGATGTTGATATGAAAACAAACATTGATGAGGTATTTGATTTAAAATCCGAAGAATTTACACGAATTGGTTTTTTCAAAGTACTGCATGACATGGTTGAAGAGTACTCAAAGCTTTCTTAATCGTTCTATGAAGTCAAAGCTGAAACAAAGTCTGATTAATCATATCAATAAGTCCATTTGTATAGAAAATAACAATTGTGAAAATCTCAAGGCCGAAGTAAATAATTTAAATACTATGAATGAGAGAGTAAATACAGATTACAAGTCGTTACCGAATGAGGAAAAAAAATGAATTTGACTCATTCCACCACATTCATCCATCGAGAGAAACACATGGATGAAAATGTCTTTGATTTTATTTTTGACTTTGCAATTTATTGATTCATCCAATGTACTAAACGACTTCAGATCTGGGATCATTGACATGTGGTCTTGGATTTGGGGTATAAATTTCATATTTTCGGGGATGCTTGGAATTAGTTAATTTTTGAAATAAATTTGATAAAAATGTTAAATCGTACCGAAATTGAATATTTTTGAATAATATATAATTTTAACAAAAAATATAAAATTGTAGTTGGATTATTGAAATCATTCGAGTTTTAATCGTTGAATTGAAATTATTGTGTTGCTTAGTAATTTGTTAAACCAAATTATATATTAATAGTTTGCAAGGTATATGCTACCACAAAAAATATTCACTTTAAAACAAATTTCTAAAAGCGTCCTGAAGCGTGGATGTCGAGCTCCAAGCTTTTCAAACTTAAACAAGATTAGCACGGGCTTAAGCATGAAAACGAGTTTTTTTTTTTATTTTTAGTGTAATTGTAATTATTTAAAACCAATTAATAGAAAAAATAATACATAAAATATGACAAATTTAAATATGATGAATTAATTCTCATATTTATAAAGGATAAAAATCTCAAAATTACAATATTTATTTTTATTTTTTTTTGCAATTAGAACACATTAAAAAATGCTAAATATTTGTCAAATCATTGTCAGACACGCTTAATCATAATTAAAATAAAAAATAAACATCTAAATTTTAAACCTAATTTATTATTTTAAAATAAAAACATACCTTCAAAATCAAAAAATAAACAAATGTGATTACTTATGTTTAAGTGCGCTTAATTAAACGCGTTTAATTACGTTTAATTCGGTCAAAGTGTAGTTTGACCGTTTTTTTACGCTTTTCTCCGAAGCGGGACGTTTTTGTCGAGCTTCAATCTTAAATACGTTTAATCGGAGCTTAAGTGAGATTTTAGAACAATGCTTTAAAATCAGATGTATATTGTGACCGCAGATGGATCAGTTGGCAATGGATCGATGAATGTGTCGTTTTTCTTACAAAACTTTTTTGATCGTGTTTTTCGTACAAGATTTGTCGATGTGGTTTACCTCCCGACAAAATAACAAGCGTGGTATTTTTTTTTAATGAATTAGTGAGTATAAATTTAATTATGTCCTTTTCAAATATTATTCCTTTTCAAATATTATATTTCTTAATAAAAATATTTATCTATTTCGATACAAAAATGGTCAGTTGTTGAAAATGCCACCAAAAGATTTATCGTACCAAAGAGAGATGTGACCGAATCCAAAGAGATTTCAAATAACAACATAACATAGTATTCAGCTACAGAATCCTAGATATTGTCACCCAAGAAACAGAGTTCAGTGTAATTTACGCCCGGCCGATAGCTTATTTATTGCTTCTGCAAAGATTCAAAATCTCTTTACTTTCTCTTGGCGTGTGGAATATTCATGGTTTATAACAAGATCAAAACCACCATCTAGCATTAATTCTTTTTGGTTCGATAATGGGCTCGCTTTCATGATTCCCTCGACACTCCGCGGAAGCTTCTTCGGCTCATAACTATCTAATCTACGCAATCTTCTGTTACAAGGATGCGTCTTCCAATATCTCGAGCTTCATAGACTGTTACGACCCATGTAACAACTCGTGGCGTCGGGTCACGTCCATACCAGACGCTTCAAGCCTCGGGGACAACCTCGTTCTAAAGGATTTCGCAATGGTTTCGGTGGAACACCAGATTTACATTATCGGCGGCCGTCTCTGTCGGAAGGTGGTGGGATCAAATGGCATTGTAGAGGAGACCAATTTGATGGTTCTTAACTCCGTTCGCAGTTACAACACGAGGACGGATTCTTGGGACGTATGCAGGCCGTTGAATTAACCGAGATTTAACTTCGCCTGCACGGTCTGTGGCGACAAAATTTACGTCGCCGGGGGGCAAGGTACACTAGACCAAGCTATGGGGATTTCATCTGCAGAGATGTATGAGTATGACACAAGTTTCGATGAATGGAGATTTCTTGCGAACATGAGTACAAAGAGATACAAATGTGTAGGAGCCACATGGCAAGGGAAAATACATGTTTTGGGAGGATTTGCCGAGATGGGAGATGGGAGTTCTGCGGAAGTCTATGACATCCCAAAACGATGGATTGAGATCCTCTGCTGTGGGTTTCCCACAGCAGCGGATACTGTCCATTAATAAAAAAATTATTTTTTAATATTTTTATTATTTTAAAATCAAAATTATATTTTTTATATTAAAATATATGATTAATAATCCAATTTAAAGTTATAAATTTAATTTTTGGTTACAAATATATGTTGTTGGGGTAAAATGACGTGTCTCTTATTACTTTTTCTTTTATAATTTTTTCAACTCGTTTTTTTTAAAAAAATTAATAAAATTTTAATTTTTTTTTTACAAATATGTTATTCCGAACGAACGAGAAAAAACGACGGTACATTCAATTTTTTTTAAATATTATAGTTCTTTTTTAACTTGTTAATTTTTTATTTAGAACTTAAAATTTTATTAATCACATATTTGTAACAAAAATAAAATTAACGTCTAAATACATGAAATATATATATTTTTTAGGGATATAAGAAATAATCCAAGTAAACAAAAATTCAAAAAATTTTAAAATGTTGAACATATCGAATAATTAAAAATAATACCACAAAATTGATACGATATAAAAAGAAAATTATATTGTATAATTTTTCTTGTTCAAGCGCTTAGTTTTTTTTATATTTTTTTTATATTTTTTTTAAAAATTGGATTATTTCTTAAATATCTTTAAGAAAGGAAAAAATATTTTTTGTATTTAAAACTTTAAAAGGAAGGAGAAAAATTAACAATGCAAAAAAAATAGAAAATAGTTTTTTGCAAAATAATTAAAATATAAAAAAACCAATCGGATTATTATTTTTATTACAAATATATGATTAATAAAATTTTAACTTCTAAATAAAAAATTAACAAGATAAAAAAAAGACAACATAGTTTTTTTTAAAAGATCTATAATATTAAAAAAATTTGAATGTACCGTCGTTTTTTCTTGTTCGTTCGAAATCTTATATTTATAAAAAATAAATTAAATTTTTATTATTATTTTTTAAAAAAAAATTGAAAAAATTATAAAAGAAAAAGTAATAAGAGACACATCATTTTACCCCAACAATATATATTTGTAACTAAAAATAAAATTATAACTTTTAAATTGAATTATTAATCACATGATTTTAATATAAAAAATATAATTTTGATTTTGAAATAATTAAAAAATAGTAAAATCGATCTGGTCCATTTCTCCTGATGCAATTACTTCTTCTTCGCTAAAACTAGAGAAGTTATTGCATGCACTAAAACTGGATATGACAACTCAAGGTTAGAATAAGCTCATTCTAATCTCCTAGCTTTCACTAAGGGTTATGTTTTGTTTTTTGGACTTGCCACAACAGTTGGGAATTTCTGGCGAGAATGTGGGATCGATCTTGACATCCCTCCATACCAGATAGTTGCAATGAACGAGAAACTTTTCAGCTCGGGGGACTGTTTGATGCCTTGGAAGGGACACATCGAGACTTATAACGAGATGGAAAAGATGTGGATTAATGCTGTCCAGGGATCTCATTATGACAATCTTTCGCAAAATTTCACTCAAGATGATCAGGTGGGATCCATGCGGAGGATGTACCTAACGATGGCACCGATAAGGAACCAAATGTATTTCTTGACGGGATACAAGGTTCCCGGAGGGGAGTTGCGGCTGAGAAACGAGGTACACGTCTTTGACACGGCCTCAAACGGGTATGGATGGCGGAGTTTCGAGCCAGAGGAAAGGGAAAAGGAGCTTTGCGGGCATTGTTGTGTGCTCAAGAAACATGTTTCTTGACGAGTACCATGCAATTTATAATATTGTGGCAACAAGTCAAAGAATTATAACTAAAAGGACAATATTGAACTCCTAATTATAAAAAGATGATCCATGTTCGACAGCAAATATAGTTTATTTACTACATCTCAATTTATGAGAGGCAATGATTTTATTTCACTTATTACTAGCGCTTCGACTTACACATACACAACACCCTGTCCTCCTTTTACTATAAAAGTCATTATTGATGGTGATAATATAAATCAAATGAGCACATCATGGGGAAGTGTTTGTTGTCACCATGGTTTGAATCACGGCCTTCCCATTTCGAGTCGTAACTCGCGAGTCTGTTAGCTTGACTAGTTTTTTTGAGCCTTGAGCGTACAATAATAACTTGTATTGTCCCACGTATAAATTCAAGTGTAAGGAAAGTGATTGAAATGCTATAAAATTAGAAATCTACCCCTTAAAATTATCATATCTTAGCTGAATTTTTGGTTAAGAATGCTCGAAGAGCTCGGAACGAGCTAGTTTAATGAGCATGTTTAACGAGCCGAGCTCGATCCAAATATTTGGAACATGATAAACAAGCTATTAATGAGCCGGGATCAAGCTGTCCGCGAGTTAAATAATTTTAAAACGAGCCGGACTCGAGCCTATATATGACTTAAACGAGTGAAACTCTAGTCTGATTCTGTTAGACTCGTATTGTTTACGTCCCTAGCCTTTCCCACAATTCACTCCAACCGATGGTGACTAATTTAAGAAATTGAACTTGTCTAATCTTCCATTTCCAGTTATCTTAATAAACATATATCAAATAGAACTAGGCTAGCACCCCCACATTGCCTGAAGTGGAATAAAATTTTTGACATAAAAAAAAGTGTGACAAAGGTCTACAAATGAGTTGTTCGATGCAAATTTGTAGCACTGCTGACAACCTAATGTGGTAAAGACAAGCTTGTCGTGGTTTTGAAGGGAAAGATGGCCCAAGTTGAGGCCCATCTTCCCCAGAACGTATTAATACCAAGGATCACGTTATGGAGGCCCAGTGGGCCCACACTGTTGGATTGACACCCGGATTCTAGTTCAACCAAAATTATCCTGCAATGGACCCATGCAAAACCATGAGAGAGATGCGGATAATCAAATGACATTTGTGAACGGGAAGGCTATATATAATTAAGTCTCGAACTCGAGACATCATCTCAAGCTAGGGATGGCAATTTTCCCCACGGATTTGGGGCCCCGCGGAGAAAACCCGAAACGGGGATAGGGATCCCCGATTTTTTCGGGTTTGGGGATTTAAAAAATTCCCCGATGTAGTTCGGGGCGTGTATGAGATTTCTATCCACATCCCCGATATCCCCGAACTCGTCCCGAAAATATATTATCAATAATAAAATAATAGTGTTATTAGTATTAATAATATAATAATAATATTATTTTTAAAATTATTAATACTGATATTAATATTAAAATTATCTTTAATAATAATAGATAATAATAATTTTTGGTTTGAGAAAATCTCCGAATCCGTCGTCGTCTTACCATATTAATATTTTTGAAACGGGGATGGGAAGTTAATCCCCGAAGTTTCGGGTTTGGGGATTCCCCGAACCAGAAAAAACGGGGATTGGGGCGGGGATGAGGATGGGGGTGGGGATGTCATTCGGGGATGGGGATGGGGATGGCAAACCCGCCCCCACCCCGGACCATTGCCATCCCTATCTCAAGCTTATGAATTTGGTATCAAATGATCTATAAGTCATCAACTTTTATTTTCAAATCGATATTTTAAAATTTGATATGAGACAAAAAGGGTTGTTTGGAAACAAAGAATTTAATCATTAAAAATTATAGTGTTTCGAATAAATCACGCCGTCACACAAATAAAAGAAAAAAATTATTGAAAATTTAATAAGAAAACGATGGGAACAAATAGTTTGTACTCCAAACTGAAACGCCCATGTGCCAAATTAAAGAAGCAAGTCTCAAATTGTTTGGTTTGACAGTTGACACCCACATGCCACTTGAAGGGAAATAAATGCCACTTCCACATTTCTTCTCGAGTAATCATGCATATCACGTATTTAAGTAACCACTTTTGAAAATATGATTGCCAATTTTGTATTTAAGTAACCATTTTGAAAATATGATTGCCAATTTTCTTTCTTCTGAAATATGATGGTTTTTACTTTTTATTCAATAAATTTTTCCAAATATTTATGGTATTTATTTCTAATTAATAATTATAAATTATGTGTATTAAATAGAGCGTATGAAATTCGATAAGTAAAAATATATGATCTTTTTTTAAAATTTTGATACAATGTTAAAGATCGGCCAAAATCTCGATCTGCTAGATTGTAGGCTGATATTGGGTAATTACTCCAACAATTTTTGATACAATGTTAAAAGATCAGCCACACCTCGTCTTTAGTTAGATTTAGATTATGTTCCATCATATTTTTCTTTATTTAAGGCTTCTTCTTCATATATTCTCTCGTGTGAAAGAATATTCTCAAACTAGTATACTCGAATAAGATCTTGGTAATAAAATGTTTCTTAATATATGAAGTTGATTCGAAGCTTTTTATTTCCTTTATGTCATTTTATGGACAATTGATCGAAATATAACTTTTTGCTCCACATGTCCAACAATTACAATCTTTAAAACTTTCACTAGCTCAGGTTTGTGCTCTTCTGAAAGTTTTCTTTGTTGATGTTCATCACTTGTTTCTAGATGAGTTCGATGCTTGGGGTTATATCTTACTTCTTGATGGTCCACTTCTTTGTCCAGATTTGTGATATCTGAATTTTTATTGTACAATATTGTTTTTGGTTTCCAAGAACTAAGTTCACTTCTGGCATAAAGATGAGTTCTAAAGGTCTTCATTTTCTACCTTTGTGAGCTTACTTTCAATGATTATTGGAAAATCATTTTCTTTACAACATAAAAAAAAATATATGTTTATTAATAGCCTTAATCATTTGTAATGCTGCCATATGATAGCATTATGTCAATTTTTATTTGAGAAAAGAGGCACTTTGTGCCAAAGTATTTGTATTGCCCATGACATATTCCCTAATTAATATTTCACTCCAGAGACTTTGACATTTTGGCGAAGAAAAGTTGTATTGCTATATTTTTTTCGATCTCTGAATTTCATATATATTTAATTAATAATATAATATATAATTCAACACTATTTATAGCTTGATATTTATTTTTCTTTTCGTGCTTTAACTGTTAAAATAGTCTACCCTTATAAATTGTGTTTTAAATAGGGTAGTCGTTCTTTCGGCTATCTCACTGAGAGATTCTCCGACTAGTTAGGACTGACTCTTTGATTTCTACCGAAATCATATCTCATGCAATTTTAATTGATCACATAAGACTCAATTATAAGAGATTCATGAATCATTCTCTGTTAAAATCAAGTGTTCCTCCTGCGATTTTCGTAGCCGATGTCCAATCATCTATGAGATATTCTCTATCTTTTAAGTCCAGTACAACAAGATTAAGCATAACCACATAAGAATAAATAGGTTCAAAACATATTTTTCATAGGACATTTGGTGCGAGAGAATTTGCTTATCTTTGACTTGGTTCTCGCTGGGTGTTCTTCTATACCAACCTATAAATTATTTTGGGTTTCTCCGATGTTTGTGTGATAGGATCCCACACTTTTTCTTAATAGTTTTTGTATCACGGTAACTAAGGGTTGTTCACTATCCTCAGTTGTGCATGTTTAGATCTACAACATTGAATTCTTTCCAAGATTATTTTACTATAACTTGGTTGTTATTTTAGAGTTTGAATTCTTGTTTACATATATTTAATTTTTCAAAAATTTACTCAATTTATGTGGTATATAGTATTGCTGATTATCATATTTTTGTATCGTATTTTGGATCTCTCCAAGATTTTTAGAGAGTTTAGAGTAATCAGTGTATTATTTTAAATCATAAATTTACCTTAAGATTCTCATGAGTTTTCTTTGATCTTGATATCTAACATTGATTAGATTTTCTATTAAATATTTCAGAGTATTGAAATAATTCATGTAATTATTTAATCTCGAACCTATGTTCAAATCCATAATTTTTAATTATATGTTTAAAATAATGTTACATCGACTTTGATATCATTTCTAACATAATTATAAATAAATAATAAATGTAAGGATATTTTTTTTTCCCTTTTTGACATGGTTGTGAAGTCTAAACAATTTTTTAAAAGTTCAGTGAACAAATAACAACTTATGTTTTGCTTTGAGATTTTTTTCTAATTCTCCCAAAATAATTTGAGAATATAATAATATTTATTTTCTGTATGCTGATTAATTAAAAAATAAAAATTGATCGAATAAGACATTTAAAGAACATATCTACCTTGGTGCCTATAAAATACCCTCCTCTTTATGAAACATCACCAAACAAAAGCTCTCTCTCGCAGAACTCCTCTCATTATCCATCTTCTTCAGAAATTTAATAGCAGAAAAAACAAATGGTGTGCTTCTGTTTTCTTGTTGATCAAACGAAGAAGGTCAGACGGAGCAAGCCCGCCGCCGGAATATGTACACGGTGCGGCGGCGGAGCCAGTGTTGCGGACATGAAGACGGCCACCAGGTTCTGCTATGTGCCATTCTACTGGAGAACTTGGAGGGCTCTTATTTGCACCTTTTGTGGTGCCATGTTAAGGTCGTACCAGTAAAATATTTTTAAAAATATAAATATAATTGTTTATTTTTTCTTTTCTTTTTTTGGGAATTTTTATTTTAGCTAATATATATCTTTTGGTTTGTAACTTTGTATTAGCATGGAAATCGTTATATTTTTATTTATTGGCTTATTTTTACTTAATTGTTTTGCTTGTGTTCTATGTACTTCTCCTCTTTGAAATTAGATACATGTCTTATTTATTATACTAACATCAAATTCAAATTTCACATCTGAAAATCTAGCACTGATTTCTTTGGTTTTGGTGGAATCACAAGCTTGTAGTATTTGATTTAGAGAGTCTTTATATATATATATATATATATATATATATATATATATATATATATATATATATATATATATATCTTCAAGGTCATGTGTTTATGTGTGTGAAAAATTCAGACATGATAAATACCTAAAAAAATATTAGATTCTTCAACGGTCCTAGTTTATAATTGGTAGAGAATATTGTTTCCACTAAAGGATTTATTTAACAACAAATATTAACATAATTTGAAATAGTAAACATGGTAATTTATAAGGTATTATTAGCCCGAAAAAGTAGACAATTCATAAATTAGATGACTTTAATGATTTAGATATGTTACGGCTAAAAATAGGTGTCCTGGTGGGGGTAGGGGCGGTTTGTATGAAGTTGCTATAAATTTGAAGTTCTCTACATATAATTAATTGTAAATTAATGATTAAGTGGTTGGAGAATTTATAATTGGTAGAGAACATTGTCTACAATCTATTTCAGCGAAATGGCGAAATCAACTCTATAAAATGTCTGTTTTTTAGTGATGATTTTGGAGATGTTTGATTTTTTTATTCATTTATTTTTTATATTATTTTTAAGATATTGATTTAATTATGGAACTAAAAAAATATAAATACACAGAGAGACATTTTTTTAAAAAAAGAGTTAGACTCATATCTAAAAATTGTTAATATCGACCTTCCAAGCACAAGCACATAAATGATAAAGGAGTAGAATTGGTTATTATTTTATTTTTTTGCAATTTTTTTTTAAAAAAACCTATTCTAATTTATAAATACTATTTTAACATAATTAATTTTGACCCTTAATAGTAATGTCACGATTTTTGGATAAAATAGTACAAATGATATGTTGGAAAAAAACGGAAAATTGGTCTTCAGTCTCCAACCGTCCATTTTTTTTATATTCAGTCCATGGGTATTTTTTTAGTACCACATTTCTACATGAAGTGTACCACATTTTGTATAATATAGTACCACAATTTTGTGGGTAGAGAATAAACTCAAAAAAATATTTTGATTGAGGATTTTTCACGAACTTCTCTTTAAAAAAATTAGGAAAAATAATAAACATACCTAAAGGACATTGTTATGCAGCTGTACTTCAGAGTAAGCTGTGTCGGTTTTGGGTCAGATAACTCACATGCTATATATATATATATAGACACACACGTACAAACACAAACAAAAAGAAAATTGATAAAATTAATGAAAGCTGTAATATTTGTGCTAGCTGTATCTATTTAATATGATGGATGGATGGATGGATGGTACACCCTTTAGCTACCCTTTTCAGATTCAACACGAACATTTGAAAATGGGAGAATTGGGGGTCAGTCCCCAATCCAAACCCATTTTCATCCTAGCTCTCTGGAGAGAGGAAAAATCTTTTTTATACCCAATTTACCCTTTGTCCTAAATTTGTATTTAATTGATCCCGCGCTTTCGGAAATGGTATCAGAGCCGAAGGTTGATTTATTTCAAACACAAAATTTATTATTACTAGTAACTAATTGTATGAGAAAGAGAATTTTGAAGAAATTATGAATCCGAACTTCGGTTCAAGGAAAATAATTTACAAGGAATATTCCAATATTTTGGAATATAAAAAAGTACATTTAACTATTGTTAGATATCAGAAACAGAAAGGGAAGCTACTGCACCCTCAGGTAAAATCTCAGGTAAACTTATGATTCAAAATAATAAGTTTCTGGAGATAGTTCCAGATTCCTCTAAGCTCTCTTCAGATCTTAGGGAAATTCAGAAGACAGTACAAAATTATGGCAATATGCTATATTTTGTATCGCAACGAGTTGAGAAAATCCTTGAAACCCAAGAAGAAATTCTGGGATTATTAAAGGATATTCAAACAAGAATTCAGAAACTGGAACAACAACCAAGTTCTAGTAGGAGAACTTCAGGAGGTTGGTTACCACCATCTTTTGGTACTGAACCCTTGTTACATCAACAAGGGAAGGCCAGAGTGGTATCAAAACCTTTGACTGAAGAAGAAAAGATGATCAATCTAATCAAGTCTGTCTCAGAAAAGAAATTCATCTGATGACAACTTTAGAAAGGATTGGTTTAGAGGATCTACAAGATCTTGCGGAATCATTCGCAAATCTCAAAGTAGTAGATCTAAAGATGAACACATCAGTGGGTGAAACACCACCTGCTATAACCTGGTCATCTTCTCAGGAACCACCCAGAGAAAGTGTGGGATCTCAGAATGTAAACATGAGAGAAGCACAATCTGATTTCCATACTGGTGGAGGATCACACCCAGCAAGGACAAGGGCAAGGAGAACTCAAATTCCTTTGCACCAAACACCCTATGGGAAAACTGTTTTAGATCCTATACATCCTTACGGGGTTATGCTTAACCTTGATGTATTAGACTTCAAAAACAGGGAAGATCTCATAGATGATTGGACATCTGCTATGAGAATTGCAGCAGGAACACTCGATCTCAACAAAGAAGGATTCATTAAACTTTTAGAAATGAGTCTTATGGGATCAGTAAAAATTGCTTGGGACATGATTTCAATAGACATGAAAGAGTCAGTCCTAGCTGGTGAATCTCTTAGTGAGATTGCTGGAAAAATGGCCACCCTATTTAAAGCACATTTTATAAGGGTAGACTATTTCAATAGTCAAGATACAGAGAAGAAGAAGAAATACACTCAAGCTCTGTATAGTCTTGAATTACATGACATATGTTTGGTGGATGAATACATTATGTTATTCACTAAATATAGATGAATTTCAGGAGTCGAAGAAGATATAGCTATGCAGCTTTTCTTCGCAAAAATGCCAAGCCCTTGGAGAGAAATGCTCATAAGGGAATATGTACCTGGTAATCCAGATACGTTGGCAAGAAGAGCCTCTTTCCTTAAAGGAAAATTGGCAGAATGGTGTCACATGGCAGCATTACAAAAGAATTACAAACGACTAAGGGGTATCAACAAAAGAACTCCTTTGTGTTGTAAGGAAAATGATCTTCCAACAATTATTAGGAGTAAACCACAGAAGCATAAAATAAAAAGTTTTAGGACTCATCCTTATGCACGAAGTAGAAGAAGTTCTTGGAAACCAAGAACCGTATGGTCTAGACAGAAAGCCAGATCTTATAAATCTGGACAAAGAAGCGGACCATCAAGAAGTAGGATATCATCCCAAGCATCGAGTACCTCTCGAAACACAGGAAGAACACCTACCAAGAAAACTTTCAGAAGGGCTCATACTAGGGCCAATGAAAGTTTCAAAGACTGTAATTACTGGACATGTGGAGCAAGAGGTCATATCTCGACCAACTGTCCAGAAAATGAAAAAAGAGGTATTAAACGCTTTGATCCTACCCCGGATATTGAAGAAGCAGTTTACTACCAAGATCTTATTCAAGTATACCGATTTGAGGACATCGCCTCAGATGAAAGTATATATGAAGAAGAAGAAGTCTTAAGTCAGGAAGAATCTGATGGAACAGAATCGGAATCTGACTGAAGACGAGGTGTTTCGACACGAAACACATGAAGATCTGTCTGGGTTTTTTAGCCAGACAACAATATCTCATAACATGGTTCAAAGAATCATGAGAGAAAATCCGAGTCTACAGAGATATCAAGGTTTCTCTGCAGGACAGGTAGAAAAGTTCTTAGGAAGTCTTGGCCTAAGAAACAGAAAGCATCATCTAATTTATAAAGTTTCTAGAAGGGAAATGGCAATCCCGATGGAACTTACAGGAAATAGAATGGAGATGCAGTTAATTCCTTCCGAAGAAATTAAGGAGGAATTACAAAAACTCAAGATAGAAGTAGCAAGGACTATGTCCTGGATTCATATCGGAGCAATCCAAATAATAATAAAAGCTACTTTCAAAGAAGGGATAGATTCACCAATTGATATTGCTATATGCGATAAAAGAATGAGGAATCTACAAGATTCAGTACTGGGAACAATCTCAGGAAACCTCTGTGCAGGAAAAATTGTAGGAGTAATCTATCCAAGGATAGCCTACAACCTGACAGATCGGGATTTCAGCCGAGCCTTGACATTACATCAGAATTTCAAGGAAAAAAGGTTGATGAAAGAAGGTAATAGGCCATATTCTATTACCTATCAAATTTCATATGCTCTATCTAATACACATCATTCTGAATTGTTTATTAGAAATGAGTTTATAGAGATCCCTGAGATATTCGGAAAAGTTGCTCAGGCAATTTATCCAGAAAGAATTGAGTTTCCTTTAATACAGGAAACAGATATCCAGATCCAAGACAAACCGATTCTACAAAGGAATCAAAGTCTCAGATTGGAGTCAAGAAGACTATCTTTTCAAGGAGATAGAATTACAAGCTATAGATGGGATAAAAAGCCTGTCATAGAAACCCAACAGGAGTTGAAAAGTTTTTTTACAATAGGAAAACTTAGATGCCCAGAAGGGTCGAAGGAGGTAGAAATAGTATTTGACATTACAAAGCAAAGGAATCAATTTCCTTGTAATTCAATATACTATTTGGAACAACCGATTATAGGAACTTACCAAGGACTGATTAATATCGGAGAATTGGAGGTTCACATTCAAGGAATTCCAGGGAAAGAATCAGATCGACTGATTCTTGGACTAGAGTTTCTCGAGGAACACAAACCTTGGAAACGTCTAGAGTATGGAATGGAGTTTATGGCAGAAGATAAAATGTGGAAAATCCAATGACCACAAGTCCATTCTCCATATACATTCCAGTAGGAATGTTATATGAACAATATAAGGCAGAGTACTTTGCTGCTTACATTGATTCAGGGGCTGGAATCTGCACGGCAAAACGAGGAGTTTTTCCAAATAATTTGGAAGAAGAACTACCAAAGATTGCTGGAAGAGATTTTTCCAGAAGAATCTTAATCTTATGTAAAGGGATTAAGATGACTGAAATTATGATTGGCGGTGCTGGACAAACACCTTGGTACAAAGTAAAGACACCACAAATTTATTTTCATGATACAGGAGCTGACATATTGTTAGGAAATAATTTCCTACAAATGATTAAGTCCTATATACAAGAAAATGAGACTAGAAGATTAGTGTTCACAACACCATGTGCTCACAAAATCATAGTCCAAAGACTACGAGAGGCATTTTACAGAAAATTGTCAATCCAGTTTCGCAGCAAGCGTGGTGATTCAGGAAAGCTTCTGAACCCAAAAATGAAGGATTCTAGACGGTTTGGAGAAACATTGCTCCAGTTGAGAGCAGATAAGGAACTCCAACCAGGAGATATAGAAGCCTTAAAATAACTCTACATACAAATGAAGTAGAGTTTGAAGCTAAGGTATCATTGGAAGATGTCAAGAAGAGGATTAGAGAAAATTATAATGAAGATCCCTTGGCATGGTGGGACAGAAATCAACTCAGAGCTTGCCTTAAAATTAAGGAAGGCAAAGAGTATGAATTTGTCCGTTGCAAACCCATCCCAATGAACATCATTGATCAAAGGGATATGCAGATAATAATCAAGGAACATTTGGACCTTGGTTTGATCAAAGCAGGTATGTCACCATATAGCAGTCCAGGTTTTATGGTAAGAAATCATGGTGAGATAAAACGAGGAAAACCCAGATTGGTTATTAATTATCAAGAAATTAATAAAATTCTGGAGTTTGATGGGTATTTTATACCAAGCAGAGAACATCTAATCAGTTGCATACGCAATGCAAAGATATTCTCTAAATTTGATTGTAAGTCTGGATTTTATCAAATTCGGATGGAGGAAGAAAGCAAGAAATTCACAGCTTTCTCCACACCTCAAAGACATTATATTTGGGAAGTGTTACCAATGGGATTGGCTAATTCACCCCAGATATTTCAAAGAAAAATGGATAATCTTTTCAAAGATTATTTTAAGTTTATGTTTGTTTATATTGATGATGTTTTAATAGCATCCAAAGATATGAATGAACATGTTAAACATTTGGAGATTTTCTCTAATGTTTACAAGAAAGAAGGACTGGTTTTATCTGAAAAGAAAGCAGTCATTGCTACAAGAAAGATTGAATTCCTTGGAATTGAAATCGATGAGTCAGGAATAATTCTGCAAGACCACATAGTCGAAAAGGTGCAGAATTTTCCAGATAGTCTCAAAGATAAGAAACAACTTCAAAGTTTTTTAGGAGTTGTTAATTTTGCTGGGATGTTTATTAAAAACCTAGCAAAACACAGGAAGGTGTTCAGTCCATTATTGAAAAAAGATGCTAGATTTATATGGACAGACGAACACACAAAAGGACTTATCCATTTAAAGGGGGTTTGCAAGAATCTTCCGAAAATGGCTATTCCTCAAGATGAAGATGATCTGGTATTATATACTGATCCTAGTGATCATTGGTGGGCAGCAGTTCTTACGAAGCTCACCCCAGAAGGAGAACAACTATGCAGATATTGTAGTGGGTTATTCTCAGATGCAGAAGCCATAAGATGACATATCAACGAAAAGGAATTTTATGCAGTAAAGAGGGCTTTTGAAAAATGGCCATTATTTCTACTTGCAAAGAATTTCACTTTGAAAGTTGATAACACACAAGTTAAAGCTTTTTTAAGGAATAGAATTGAGTCTAAACCTGAGAAGGCTAGATTATTACGATGGCAAGCCCTATGTCAATTATATTTTTGATATTGTGATAATTAAATCTCATGAAAATATTCTTGCAGATTTTTTAACAAGAGATGGACAGCATTGACATAGATGCTATTATCAAGATGCAGAGGCATTTGAGGGAACACCTTGAAATGCTTCAAAACGTGTTTAACAAGCTAGTCGTAAAGGCAGAAGTTGCGGGAAGACTACAACAAGCCGATAAGAGAGTTGTCTCTGATCGAATTACAGGATGTTTACAGGCATATACTCAGTTATGGTCTGTAATGCAAAGGCCTATCCTCCATGGCATTGAGAAGCCATTGGTTTCCCAGATGGAGAGTTTTCGAGTACAGGACTCTATACCTGTAGCGGGGGATTCAAATACCCTTGCACAAGTGTTAAGTCGGGATCATCACCAGATGAGTCGGCCAAAACAAAAATTGAGACTCCTGATCCTTATCTTGAGTCTTCAAGTCAACCCTTCACCTCGGGGATTGAAGAGGGAGAGATCAACCTTAGACCTCGTATTGACAAAGGCAAAACTAAGGTTGATACTAATGAAAGTGTAATTTCTCCATTTCAGGTTTATCAGCAGAATTGGGAGAAATTGAAAACACGTATTGGCATTAACCCAGCTACAAACAGGGTTGATGTTTCAGGAAAATATCCAAGGGTATGGATGAAACAAAATTCATATCCAAAGGAGGTTAAAGCATGGTATGAATTCGGGGCTCTTGCCTCAGTTTATACAACATCACCCAGCTTTCCGGAAATCTCAGGTTTACCAAAGTGGATCCAGGAAGCTGTTCACGAGACTTGGGCAAATAATGATTATTTGTCCAGAGGAGATGTTTTGGAGCTATACTTCTTTAGTGCAGCACCAGAACCAGCAGGAAAGGGTTCTCATGAAGCCTTTCATTTCATCAATCTAAGGAGGCCGGATACAAATGTCCAAAAATTTATCAAAGATCCTCCAACAGAAGAAACACCCCTGGTTGCTTCAATTTCTGAAGATGATATGTCTACCAGAAGAGCTTGGGGTCTATGGGTTTGTCTCACTGAGATGGACAAAGTCAAGTTTCCGTTCAAATTTTATAATCATTCAGTGAACGGATCATTCCTGTTAAATACCATGACAGGAAAAACAACAAGTTTTGCAGAATATTTATTCGAGAAAAAGAGAAATCTTTTGTGGAACAGCAAGCTACCGGCTAGTAAAGAAACTCGCCGAAAATTCTGTAATATAGCATACATAGGAAGATGGTCAGAAAACATATGCCTGGAATGCCAAAACCAAAAGGAACCGGAATTCGGTAAAGGATTCAAGCCGAGATCTGATCGGAAACACTTTACCGACACAAGCACAAGTGGGGATGGAGCACAATCACGTTTTCCTCGAGGCCAGCGAAAGCCAAAGATTCCTCGACAAAATTAATAGTGGACATGTGACTCACCCACTAACTGAAAGAAGGACCACCATGTGAGAATTCATGTGAGTGGAAGGACAGGACCACCAATAATCGGTGGAAAATGACAAAGGACATTGGATGCCTTATCTTTAAAGATAAGGAAAATATAATAAAAGACGAGAAACGGGACCCAAATAAATCTATAAATAAGACCAAATGGGAACGAGTAACTCACACCAGACTTAAACCAAACTTGGAAACAAAATGTATTTTGCATATCTCAGAGTTTCCAGGAAAAGGATTAAGGGAACAAGAAAAGAGCTGAAAAATTTCAAAGAATTTCATAAGAAGCTCGAAGAAACAGGAAAAGAAATACAAGCTGATCTGATCCAGGTGCATATAAACTATTTATGCAGACAGATAAAATTGCAAGAAATAACTGTTTCTAGATTAATAATCTAGATAAGACAAATCAAGAAAGATGGAGGGACCATCTTAAAAGGACCACTCAACCACCGCAGGGTCTATATGCAAGCTGTAAAGGCTTATCAAAGATTTGAAGTCCGAGTTTCAAATCCGGAGAAGCCTTCTATAAATAAAGAAGCAGAAGGAAGATGAAGGCATCGATCAACCTCTTCATTTTTCTTCAAATCTATTTGTAATATTTTCTATTTCAATTTGTATGTGTGTAGTGCGTTTAGCTACTATTAGTAGCTAAACAAGTTTCTCCTCCTCTACAGGAGGTTACTATGTAATAAATAAATAGTTGTGTTTGAATAAAAGAAATCTTTGCTCTAGCCCCTCTCATGCATTATTTTCAAAATTTTATTTTATATTGTACACCCTAAGGTAGGAAACGAATTAGGGTTGTGCCAAGTGCTGCTGAAGGAATCTGCGTCAGTAACCATCGGTTGCGATCGCGTGGTTGGGCTGTGAGGAGCATTTTGTAAAATACGGTGGATATAACCCGGTGGTACTCCGGTCAAAAGGGTATAAAATTAAAATTTATTTTACGGAAGCATGATGGGCCATTAATTTAAATAGAAAATCAATTATTTAAATATATAGTTGAGGGGTAATTTGGGAAAATGGAATATAAGAGGGAGTTGAAAGAAAGAAAAGGGTTAAAGGGGTACTGAACCCCAACTTCCCCTTTGAAAATCTACTAATGTATCTTATATGTACGATATTATATTTTTGTTTCAAACGCTAAGTTAGTTTTTCAATAGTTAAATTGTCACCATTTCCTAGTATACAACCGTGAATATCAATAACAATCCATCACAAATTGTTTTCAAAATGCATGAATAAATATTATCAATGTGAAAAACGAACCTGAAATAAATGTTTGGTAATTTTTTCAGACGCTGGAACAATGCAGCAATACCGTAGGTAAAGTCGAGTCAAGAATTTAGTACTTTCTTCGCAAGACGAAATTGTCCATATCACAATGTTTACGGTTTAGATGACTATCGTCTACTAAAATAGGACGATTTTTAACGAAGAGAGTGTAACATAACAAATCTTGTGATATCAATATGCTAAACACTTTAAAGTCAGAAAAATAATTATTTTTTCATCATGAATGTAGACAAAGGCAGCTGCGGAGCGACATGCTCATGTACCCGCGCTTTAGTCTGGGGGCCCAAATTTTTTTTTAAATAATTTATATGTAAATTTTGTATAATTTTAAAATAATATGATATTAGTGCGGGTAGATCAATTTAAAATATTAAAAGATTCTAGAATTTAAAATTCTAGTCCAGACAAAATCATATTTCTGGCTCCGTCACTGGACAAAGAGATCATTATAACTACAAAGGCACACAACCTTTTTGTGGAAACGAAGGCTAGGGATGTAAACGATCCAAACCAAGCCGAACAGTATCAGGCTTGAGCTTGGCTCGTTTAAGATTAATTCAAGCTCCAGCTCCAGCTCGAGCTTGATTCGAGCTTTTATCATCTGGCTTGAGTTTGGCTCGTTTAAGATTGATAGAGCTCGAGCTCAAACTCGAGCTTTATTCGAGCTTTTATCATCAAGCTAGAATTCGACTTGTCTTGAAATTACTAAACTTGTGAAAAGCCCGAGTTCGACTCGTTAAAAGTTCGTTTATCATGTTAATCAAGCCGGACTCGAGCTCGGTTTATTAATAACTCGTTTATCATATTTAACAAGCCTGACTTGAGCTCGGCTCGTTTTTGATCTCGTAAAACATACAATTGAGCTCGAATTTGAGCTTGATTCGAGTTTGTTAAAATTAAATATATCTATGAACTAATTTTATATTAGACATACGAGTTTAACTTTTATTAGTACTAATATTTTTATTTGTCAATTCAACAAATGAGTCAAGCTCGAGCTTACGAGCCAGAGCCACCTAAACGAGCCGAATTCGAGCTCGCGAGCCTATTAACGAACATGTTTGCGAGCTCACGAGCCGAATACAATTCGGCTTGAGCTTGGTTTGATTAAGTTGTCGAGCTTGAGCTTGGTTTGATATGATTAACAAACGAACTCAAACAAGCTTTTTATCGAGGCGAGCTCCGAATAGCTCGCGAATGGTTTGGTTTGTTTACATCCCTAACGAAGGCCTATGGACACGACTGTATTGAAAGACTCAATTGTTCTGGGCAGACACACATGTACCGAAATGGTGAATTTTTCCAGTGTCCTGTTTGGTCCGAATGGGTGCTTCTCACGTGGTAGATTTACTATTTATTGAGAAATTAATTTTCTAAAATAATAAATATAATCTCCAAATAATTTTGTCCAAAAAAAAAAAAAATTGGGTCCAAACCCAAAGTCCACATTTGGACTTAATAAAGAGGAGTTAACTTGGTTTGATTTTCAAAGTGGGATAATTCTTAATCTCATTTCATTCAATTTCTAACAATCTTCCATATAATGAAATTAGCCCGTGTATACAGACTCATTTGAAAGTTCTTGTGACCTATTATTGCATTAAGATATGTAGTTTGTGGTTTTGAATCTTTCTTAGTAAGATACTATCATATTTACTAGTTGCTTAGTGACGTGTTATCTTGAATTAGTCAACTTTTATGTAAACAAAGTCAACAATATTTATATAAATAGTTATAAACATATTTCGTTCTCATGTTGTCTCCATTTCGTTCATGGACCATATATTAGATTCATACGTGTTCTTATCGAAGTGGTCATACTTCATACTTATATAAGTGATCTCTAGAGTATCATGTCATACTCCAACTTTTATATTTAAAATGAAAGTTCATCTCACCACATGTTGCGCAGGTCTATTATATTTAAATGTTATATGAATGAGCTGGCGAAGTTCCAAGTACTCAATCTAGTACTCAATCTAATATTTATAACTTAGTTGTCCCATTAAACCAGGTCTTGTGATCTTAAATTCTCAGGGTTAGGTTACCATTATAAAAATTTTATTTTTGTGGGTTTTAAGCTCATTCAATATTTTAACAATTTTTACATTTAATCTCCATTTATTTTTATAATAAATGGATCCGCTATGATTTTGTTTGGCTTCATATATTCAATTAGATAATCCCATTTAAGATCAACTGTCTTATGACATTTAATAGGTCTCTTGTGAGACGGTCTCACGGATCTTTATCTGTGAGATGGGTCAATCCTACCTATATTCACAATAAAAAGTAATATATGTAGCATAAAATGTAATACTTTTTCATGAATGACCCAAATAGATATCTGTCTCACAAAATACGACCCATGAGACCGTCGCACACAAGTTTTTGTCTAATATATTATGTCTTTGATGGATATGTTAAGACTTACCATTATACAAACTACTTTGTATTCTTCCTATTGTTAATTGACTATCACAGTGAATCATGATAGAAGGCACTCACTTATTTCTAAAAAATAATCTCATCTAAGAAATTTCTCAGTCATCTAGCTTCTTCTCCAGCTTTATCTAAAACATTAAACTTGGATTCTCTAGTGGATCGAGCTATACATGTTTTCTTAGAAGATTTCCATGACACCGTTCATCCACCTTTTTGTCAATACATATCCGCTAGTGTACTTGGAGTCTTTTGTGTCAAATATCCAATTTTCATAAATATCTTTCTAATATTGGTAGATATTTTGTATACAACAACCCATATAGGGGCTACTTTGTATTTCGTCCTCGTATTACAAATAAACACTACAACAAAAAGGGCAAACGATGGTGTTGTTGAAAGTATGTTCAACCACAACAGATAAAATTCGTTGTCATTGCTATTATTTGTGACAGTTTATGATCGTCGTCGCTAAGCAAAATTTAGCGACATGCATCATAACAAACCATCGCTATAATTAGCGATAGTTTTCCATAAATCCGTCGCTAATTTTAGCGACAGTTTTCCATGATGTCCGTCGCTAATTTCTTCAGTAAAATAAAAAAAAATTACTTTTAATAAATATAATAAATCTAAAAATAAATTACAATCTAACTATGCTAACAATATTCATAATCTCTAACACTTAAAAAATTTATCAAAAATTGAAACGAAAAAATTTACCCTAAATCGAAACTAAAATCGTCTAAGAGAGAAAAATTTTAAGTGTTGAGAAGTGATGTGGTAGAAAATGGGCCGAAAACATGATATTTATAGACAATTTGCGACGTTTTTACACAACCGTCGCGAAATATAGCGACGGTTGTAAGCAAAACCGTTATTAAACCGTCGCTAATTTAAAAATTGCGACAGTTTTGCTTATAATCGTCGCTATATTGCACACAACCGTCTTTCGCGACGGTTGTAAGCAAAACCGTTATTAAACTGTCGATAATTTAAAAATTGCGACGGTTTTGCTTACAACCGTCGCTATATTTCGCACAATCATCACTAGTTTAAATTAGAGATGGTTTTACTGAAACCGTCGCTAAATTTAGCGACGGTTTTCAGTAAAACCTTCTCTAGCGACGGTTTTACATAATCGTCGCAAAATGTAGCGACAGTTTAATAGAACCGTTGTTATTTGTCCAAAAAGCACGTTAATCGACAACGATTTTCTAAAACCGTTGTCGATTGTCCAAAAAAACATGCTCAAAGACAACAAACTTTAACCCTAAAAAAACACTCAAAGACAACGGTTACCCTCGAAAAATACTAAAAGACAACGGTTTTCTTTGCTTAAAAAAGCACACATACAACATCGGTTTTCACTGAAATCGTTGTTAAAAAGAATACGACATAGTGAAAAATCGTTGTAGTATGTGTGTTGTTGAAAGACGATTTTTTTGTAGTGATATTTAACTTAAGTTGCTATAGAAGTCTATTATAATCTCTTATAAATCATTTTCAACCAATGTGGGACAAGAGTATCACATGTTAGGAATGTTGTTCGAAAGATGTGTGTAAATATATAATCAGCCGTATAAATTATGAATTTGTGTTTTATCAGAAATAAGTGTTGTGTCAAATGTTACAACATTTAAGACAACATGCAGTGGAATATTGAAGTTTGAAACACAAATTGGCTTTAATTAAATAGACGGACAAGATTAAATTTGCACAAGCAAGGACAAAAATTAATCACTAGAAAACCAAAAACGTTTACACAAAAATCAATCACTAGCGATCTAAACGAAAATCAATCCATTTTCAGTCTTTTATGATGAGATTGTCTGTTTTGCCTAAGAAATTATTGAGGGGTTACTGTGTGACTGTGCTTTTGGGAGAGAAACTTTTATCTACTCACATGCTCATAAATGTCGAACTTATATTGCAAGGGAGTGTATTGAATGATGACTTGATAGTTTTACCTATGCGTTAGTTTGATTTTATTCTGGGAATGGATTAGTTAACGAAATTTGGGGTAGCTATAGATTTTAAGTAGAGTACAGGGACAGTCATACCACATCATGGACTGCAGCTTGTTTTCGAGGCTGCCCATAGTAGTAAATTACCTTGTTATAATTCAGCTTTGAAGGCGCATAATTGTTTGAGAAAAATGTAAAGAATTATTAGCTAGTGTTTCTGTGATTTCTGAGGAGACTCGACCATAACTAGTTGAAGGAAAAGTTCTTAATGTTTTCTAGATCTGTTTCTTAATGAAATTTCTGGACTTCTTTATCGAGCTAGTGCCTGATGTAGCGCTCGTTTCTAAGGCACCCTACCTACTAGTAAGGGTGAGCAAGGTTAAACCAAATTAACCGATCGAACCTAGCCAATTCGGAAATTTGGTTCTGTTATTTCGGAAATTCGGTTTTTCAATTAAAAAAATTTGGTTATATCAATTAATTTGATTCGATTAAGATTTTAAAAATTTTGAAATTGGTTAACCTAATTAACCAAATTTTTTTTATTTTTTTTTATCAATTTTTATATATTTTTTAATTTTAAATTTTAAATCAACCCTAATTCTAATTGGTCTCATTCTCATTTCTCTAACCGAATTTATCGTTCTCACTTCTCTATTCTACACTCTTGACTTCATCCGCCTTCAAGAAAATATACATATATAATTGAAGTTAAATCACATTTTTTTCTAAAACTAATCGTTTAATTATGTTTTTAATTCGGTTCGGTTTTCATCGGTTAAGAAAATTAATTCGGTCTGTTCGGTTATGGCTAAATATTTCGGTTCGATTCGGTTATGGCTAATTCAATTCGGTCGGTAATCGAACCGACCGAATGCTCACCCCTACCTACTAGAACTGCATAAATGAGGATTTGAAAGAGTTGTTGGATAAGGATTTCATATTACCTAGTTTTCACCATAGGGTGTGCCGATGTTGTTTGTTAAGAATAAAGATGACATTATGTGACTGTACATTGACTACCAAGAGTTGAACAAGCTAACAAAGAAGAACAAGTACTCATTACCGAGGATTGATGATTTGTTCATAGCTTCATTGGACATCAATATTTTCAAACATAGATCTCCGCTTGGAGTACCATCAGTTGAAGATTAAGGAAGCGGATGTTTGTTATACAGCTTTCAGGACCCATTATGGGTATCATAATTTTATGGTTATGCCGTTTGGATTGAAAAACACGTCATCTGTGTTTATGGATTTAATGAACAAGGTGTTTCAATAATTTTTGGATCAACTTATAATAGTCTTTATCAATGACATCTTGATCTATTTCAAGAGCCGAGAGGAGCACAATGAACATGTTGATGATAGTGCTGCAAATTTTGAAAAACAAGCAATTGTACTCCAAATTCAATAAATGAAAGTTTTGGTTAGAGAATGTAGTGTTTTTGGGTCTCGTGGTTTCGATCAAGGATTTGAATTGAACCCATCTAAAGTGAATGCAGTGAGAGATTGGCCCGTGCCAACGAGTGTCACCGAGATCTGCAATTTATTGGGTTTGGCAAGATACTGTAGTCATTTCATTCAGGGATTTTTGAAAATGGCAGTGACATTTACTTCTCTTACGAAGAAGAGAGTCAAGCATGAGAGGATCCCCAGTTGTCAGAAGGGTTTTAAATGACTAAATCATGATTTGACGGAAGCTCCGGTGTTAGCTATGACATCTCAGCAAGAAAACTATGTTTTGTATACTGATGCATCGAAATTGGGTCTGAGAACTGTGTTAATGAAGAATGATATGGTGATTTCTTATGCTTCTAGACAACTAAAAATAATTTTTCATCGTGAAATTTATCATTAATTGGAGTGATTTCACAAGATGCTCATGTTACTAGTCTCAATAAATTATCAGCTACCACATTCTCGATTTTTTTATCTTTGACAACAATGTTGAATTCTTGGAGCAACAAGATCCATCATATCAGTCGTGACTCGAATCTTGTTTAGTCAATAAATATCTAACAACATAATGATCAGTAAACACAAGTATCATTCCAATAAAAAAAGCGAAATTTATCTAATGAAAATATTACAACAAGTAGTTCTTTTTAAGTTGTGGAGTAATTCATTTGAGCATTGTTTAAAGTTCTACTTGTATAATGACAAAAGATTTACTGTTTATTTTTTTGACCTAATACTACATCGACTGAAAAATCACCTTCATTTCACATTACTTCAAATGGTAAAGACCAATCAGGAGGTTTCAAGATAGAAGTTGGTGTTAAATGTCTAATGATTTAATTAGAATTATTTTGACAATCTTAAGTCCACTTAAATGCAGTGTCTTTTGTTAAGAGGTTACAAATGAGTTTAGAGATTAAACTAAAGTTTTCTATAAACCTCCTATAAAATCCATAATGTTTCAAAAATGAGCGAATTTCTTTAACGATTTTTGGAAGGGGCAGATCGACAATGACATCAATATTTGCTTTGTCTACTTCAGTTCCATCCAATGACACATCATGTCCTAAAACATCCCAGAAGTGACCATAAATTTCATTTTTTCTTTTCAATAAATAAATATAATCGAACATTGTGCAATCATCAATAAACGTTATCAAATATTTTTTCCCACTTTGAGTTGCACAAGTTTTAATCACACATATCAGTTTGAATTAACTCAAGTGGTGTAGTACTTCTTGTTACCGATGGGACGATACGTTGATTATCTTTACTTCGACATAAATCTCACACTTTTCTTGTGGATTTCTTTTAGAAATAGGTATTAGATTTAAATTTTCAAGTCTTTTTAATGTTTTGAAGTTAACATGTCCTAATCTTTCATGCCATATATTAGAACACTCAATCAAGTATGCAGAAGTAATAACTTTATTTTTGACTTCTTGGCGGATAACTTCATTTTGATGATCTCATTCTCTTGGTACTATTTGCTTAAAAACAGACAATTTTTGGTTAATTTTAAATATGTCTGCTTCAAACACTAGTCTAAATTTTTCTTACTCATTAGGGACTCTAGTATTAAATTTTTACTAATGTTTGGGACATGCAACATATCCTTAACCATTAGTCCTTTTACAGAAGTCATCTTGAGTACCACTTTTCCATGTCCTATGATGTTGGAAGTTTCAGAGTTTCTCATAAACAATTTCCTTCCACTTATGGGAATGTAGGAAGAAAACATATCCTTTTCGTTACAAATGTGGCGCGTAGCTCCGTTATCTATCCATCTTTCTCTTGGATTATACACCAAATTGTTTTCAAATACAATAGCAGATAGATCGAACTCCAATAGGTCTATCGATACAGACTTGTCCTCAATTACATTGGCTTGCCTTTGTTTCCTCTTTCTATTGTCTCCCTTTGGAAAAAGACAATATTTGGCCACGTGGTTCGATTTTCCATGTAGTAGCAATCTCCTATCATTGTTAGGGTGCTTTCTCATGTGGCTAGTGATTGATTATGCTAGATTGTCCTTGGTCTCGACCTCCACTCTAGTATATTTTGATTTCGGAGTTTTTATTGTCTTCCTCAATCCGAAGTTTGACAATTAAGTCTTCAAGTTTTAACTCCTCGCGCTTATGTTTGAGGTAGTTCTTGAAGTATTTCCACAATGGTAGCAATTTTCAGTAACAACTGTCATTTGAAAAGGTTCATTCAACACCATTCCTTCCGCCAGTAAATCATGAAGAATGATTTGAATCTCTTGCACTTGGCTTATCATAGTTTTGGTATGATGGTATGAACAATCTTGAAATTCAGAAACTTTATGACATCAAACTTCTTAATGTCGGCAATCCTGTCTTGTATTTCTTTCACAAGTAGTCTCGCAACTCTTTGGCACTTGTGATATAACAATAAACACTAAACAGTGTGTCATCGAGGACATTCAGTATATAATTCCTACATAAGAAATCACAATGATTCCAAGCATCGAAAATGTGAGTGTTCTAATTCTGGAACAGTGCAGCTAGGTAAAGTCGAGGCAATAATTTAATCATTTCTTCCAAGACGAAATTGCGCCGTATCACATTAATCTTATGTGGAAACGATGACCAAGGTACAAGGATGTACTGGAAATGCAACTGTTTAGGGCAGACGCGCATCTACTGAAATTATGCATTTTCCAGTGTTCTGTTTGGCCGAATGAGTGCTTCTCACGTGGTGGATTTACTCTTTATTTAGACATTAATTTTTGAAAATAATAAATATAATCTCCAAATAATTTTTGTCCAAAAAATAATGATAGGGTCATAAACCAGCGTGCGCCCGTGTTTTGCACCGAACCCGAGCCCGCTTGCATCCTCCCTCCTCAACGCCCCAAAGCCCAAACCCAAAGTCCACATTTGGATTTAATAAAGAGAACACAACTTGGTTTGACTTCCAACGTGGAATAATTATTAATCACAATTCTTTCAAATTCCAACGATAAATATGATCATTTCTTTGTACTTGTTGGTAAACTTAACAGTAATTACACAGAATTTCTCTATGTTTCTAGTTTGTCTAGCCATGATCCTCGAACATAACCATTCATTTGTCTCAAAAAACCTCGTGAAAAAGAAAAATCATTCTTAAAAATAAATTATATTGTCACACATTAATTTCTTGAGACATCCAGCTCAATGAATAAGCTATTTTTCTTTGGTGTACTATGTTTTTTTTTTCTTCCATAAACAAAAGTATAGAAAGTAAAGATTCGATCACTAAAATTGAATGATCAAGAGTTCAGGGGAAAGCACTGAAAAATGGAAACTGTAATCTCAAGTGCAAGGGGTAAAATTCCAGCAAATTCTGCTGCTTTCACTATGGGTTAGGATAATAATCAAGAAAATGAACCAAACAAAAAAAAAGCGATAAATTAGAGATGGCATCGTTTTTATTTTATTATTATCAAGATTTAGCATTTGTAGTGAAATCCATGCAAGTCTGGCAGCAGCAGCCTGAAAACCGACAAGTCTGACACCCGAAACACACGCAGGTGGTGCATCCTTTGCAAGTTGGAGACCGAGGGCAACCCCTATACACCCTTCGGCTTGCTCGTTCCTCATCGTCATCACATGTAATTCTGATACACATCAAGTATAAGATCAGTTTTATCGCAGCGAAAACAGTGATTCAGACGAAAAATGGATGTATCTATCGAATGCTGCAAAACTAGTGACTGAAACTCAATTTCTGTCACGTCTCTAGGCTCACATGATGAGCCCGTCTGCAACTTAGATTCTACACAATGAGTCTAACTAATCTGAATCTGTTATCATCCGCGCCAGTAATTAATCCAAATTACTAAAAGAGTTAATTCTATAATCTTAGTCATTCATTCTTCTCCTACAATAATAAGTCGTGGAACACTGCGACCACAATGGCGACTGCACACCATAACAAAGCGTAAAACCCTGACCACATCGTAACGGGGATATAGTATATTCCACATCTTCAACAAATCTAGTAGAACACAACCTACTTTTGACTGCAAATGAAAAGCACTTCTTTTACTGGTAAGGATATCATCTTCGAACTTAGTAATCCTAAATAAACTAGATGCTCACCTGTACATCTTATCTTGCGTGTAAGATATACTGGAGAGCAGTCAAAATTTACACACTGCAAACACGACATTAGTATAAAACAGAAAGCTAAGAAGGCAAATACAATACAAAACTTAAGAAACGATATTACAAGGAAGATAAATGTGAAAGAGGTCTCAAAAGTTCAAATTCAAGTGTAGATCAAGGCAAGGTGATGAAGACACTAAGAAAATTTATAAGCTTATTTTGCGCCGAAGCGCTAGACTGGTCCTGATGTAGTTTATTGGGTGAGGATGAATACTTTTCATATCACATAATATTTAGCTTAAAAGCTCATCAAAGAGGGAATACATTCAAACTCATATTTTCCGGAAAAATAAGGCTGTTCTTTCAATAGCCTCTGATGCCAAATATATTTAGAAATCTTTGGAAGATCATTACCAAGTGCAGAAAAAAACAATGCAAGATTTATGAAAAACATGTGTGTTGAGACTTTGAACACAACAAAAATTCTTGGAACTGTACAACCACGATAGTTGATTTCAAACTGAGACCAATCCAAAACATAATCAAGCAACACATACTTAGCATATAATCTGCATTATAATGTTGATAAAAAAATACAATTTAGATTAAATCCAAAGCTTGAAATGCAAATTGAAACCATTAGGCTCACGAGATGAGGAATTTCACGAAGACTACTATAAATAATATCAACTTTTATGTTGCATGAAGTGAATCAGTTTACCAAGACTGAAAGGAAGTGCTTCCGTAGGAGAATATTATGTTTTTCTCAAAGTAAAGCAGAAAGAAAAAATATAAAAGGTACCAGGAGTAGCCACTTCTAATTTTTATCTTGCTAGTCCAGTGGCGCATAGCAAATTTTGGTCTTTCAAGCAATGATGATAAATATAGATTATAACGACTCTCAAATGGTTGGTTGTGAAACAAAACCAAATGGTTGATTCAAAGATTAGGTTCAGTCATGGAGAATCTTAAATTTTTAACCCCAGAATAAGCGCATCACAATCAGAAGATTCGGTGCATATTCTGAGCAGGAAGATTTACTAGAATATCTACTCTGAAGCTTCATGATATTTCTACTGTCAAAAACACATATTGATACTTTAGTGACTTTGAAAAGTAAGCTCATTTTCAGACAATATCAAAAGTATTTTTTTTCCCAATAGGAAACTAATAGAAAATTCTACTTTTAGGCAATGAACAGGAAGCACGGTGTGATAGTATCCTCACATAAGTCCTCAGTGGTTGACCATAAATCTGGAGGATTTGCTGTATTGAGATATCCTGGAGGAAACAATATCCCATCTAACCAATGTTTGAGTCCTTGCAGGGGAAAAAAGGTTGAAGCGAAAAAGGAAGATAAAGTCTAGGTAGTTTGCCCTCTTACATTTTCAAATGCAAGTTAACAGCCTAAATTGCACAAACTCTTATAGTCAAAACAGGTAACTAGCATAACAAATATAAGCTTGTGGAGGAAATTTATTATCATGAAGGTTACTCCCGTATACCAAAATGTATGATGTAGTGATCATGGGAAACAGTAGTTTAAGACCATTTCTATACATCCAAAAAGTTCTTTTGAGATAACAAGGTGATATGCATGAATACAAAAAAATAAATTATTTAAAACCAGAGGTGGCTTGAAATGAAATTCAAGAATGTCACCATATAAAAATTTCAAGATTTCGGCGAACAAGAGCATACTTGTCATGAGGCATATCACTGCATGTCCAGTTCACACTTAAGAAAGCATCATGGTAAATCTGGCATTCTTCCTTGTTGCGAAGATGGAACCTGCGCAATTTGTTACACTGACTGCATCGAATAAACTCATCATGATGACCGGTGGTTTTTCCAGTTGATCTCTGGGATCCATTTGCATGTTTTGATGCTTCGTTGTAATACTTGAGCAGGGCCGTCTTAAATATAGGAACTTTCTCTCCATCAACAATAACCCAAATATTATTCTTCCATTTCCTAGCTGTTTCTCGTCCAGAATGCTTCTCAAATGCAGCTGGAGTTAACTTGTCTGATCACATAAATTCAACTTTCTCAGCAAAGCCAGTAAAATCCATCAAAACAAGGCAAAATTAATAGATTGATTGAGTACTAAAACCGTGCTCCAGTCAGAAGTGGTACATGATTATGTGCAGACTGCATATGTTAGACATTTAATCGATGCATTTCCCGAAATACATTTGGCTAATTTATGTGACAAGAAAATAAAAGTACAAGGCAAATACAAATTATGAACAAAATTTTATTATTTAGATTCCATATTCCTTGGCAATCTAGTATACCATACGGAAACTTTTATGTAAATTGCATAATCAGGCCACAAAAGTTTTATTAGTGCATTTCTAAGCATATACAAGGTGGCATTACATGTATTATAATGAGACAGAAGGTTAATCAGACTTTAGAAGATGTTCAAACTAATTCGGAATTCGAACTACACGATTTTCATAAAGAATCTTAAAGGCATACAACTCTTGTCCGAGCTGTGATCCAAAACAGTACCAGAAAATGTTTGCGTTAACATAACTTGACTCCATGACCTATGTACGGTCGTCATATGTCTGGCTAAACTAACAGGAATTTGAGTGGTTATTTCATAAAGAAAAATATATCTGACGCTTAGATCCTTGAGAAGAAGAGCTTATTTATTAATTCCCATTAGCATAGAATTCCAGGACGAAAGTTCAATATGCTGCCACATATACAAGGAGGAACCTCAACCATAAAGCAGTCCTATCCCAGCCCTTTTTAAGCAATCAAAAGAATTGAACCAGATTTTACAGCAAAAAGCAAACTTGAAATCAAATCCATATACAAGAATCAAATATGCAACCCACAAGTAACACCCACAAACTAATAAAAGATTTCAGATTTTGTTTTCTTCAAACAGAACAACAGAGCTCTGCCCAAATCCAAATACATAAAATCATACTCGGGGAATGTGGTAGGTCGCCTCATCCACTGTTTATGCTTTTGGTACCTCTCAAACTCCATAAAAACACAATCTTTGAATGAAAAACCAGAATACATTAATCATGAACCACATGACGACATACATAGCTAGAAACTGAAGCATTCACCAAATAACAAGAACACATCAATCCTACATGACAAATCAGAACACATTTTACATATAAACCAATCAAACCCCTAACTATACTTATTAAACCCATAAAACAAAGCCATCGAGGCATTCATGCACCACATTAGAATCCCATTACTAGTAAAAATACTATTGTTACGTGACACAGGCATATCATAATCTTGTGCGTCGAAAACAACAAAGAACAATCATATGATAGCGCGCACGTCCAAATATATAGGCATAGTTACAAACCTTCTTGACAACCCGGGGTGCATTCGCAGCGAATTTCGAGCTCGCCAGAAGCGAAAACCCTAAGAGTCCCAACAGCATCGCCATAAGTGTGGCTTGTGCAGCCACAGGTCACTATTACGTAATCATCACATCGCTGGAATCCACTAATGTCTCTCACTTCCTCATCGCTGAACAAAACGACTGCGCCTCCTCCTGCTCCACCATTATTCTCCATATTTTTCCTCTTCCTATCTTCACTCATTATGTCTCAAATCTCTCGCACGCTCTGCGTCACAGCCAGAGAAGAAAAAGGCAAAGGTAAAACAAAACCCACATCAGAAAACGCATAAAACAAAGAAAACAATTGAATAAACCAAATGGGTTCTCCGCCACTTGCGTGTTTTTGTGTGCGCATTTATAGATTGTATGTATGCACACTCATTACATATACATTTATATATATATATTATTCACACACATATACGTGCAGACGAGCATGCTCTAGATTGTAGAGAGGGAAAGAGGAAGAACCTAGAAGAGGGACTTGAAAAAGGGAGATTGTATCAGAAAGTACGCATCTCAAAACAGGAGAGATCTGATGGAGAGAAGCGTTGAAAAGGAGGAGCGACGGGGTGTTTTATAGAGCCCGTGTGTGTGTGTGTGTGTGTGTGTGTGGGGATAGAAAAGAAAAGGGGAGAAAAACGAAGGTTAATTTTATTAATTATTTGGGGTTTGGTTGAATGAATTTGTTTGTGTTAGGCAGAGAGAACAGAGCTGGCCAAACTAGTGTAGTGTCCAAATTTCAATCTGTATTCATTAAATAACAATGAAATAATGAACAATGGGGAACAAAAATTTGGAGACACTAGCAGCACTAGTTGCATGACTTGACTCCAATGATATATATACATACATTTAATATATCTCTCTATGTGTTTAAAAAATATATAATGTGCAGTACACATAAATCAAAACGTCATGTCTCTTATGACGGTCTTACGAATTTTTTTCGTGAGACGAGTCAACATGATTCAAATATAAAGTAAAATATAATATTTTTTTATTAATCGAATCAAGTTAGAGATCCATCTAAAAAAAATTAATTCATGAGATCGTCAGACAAGATTTTTGATTTTTTGATATTATATCCATTTTTGTCAGAGGATGAGGAGGATGTGGAAGTGGGTATGGGTTGGTGCAAGCGTTTGTTGCCTTTGTTTTAATATTTCTTGCAATTTGGCATTTTTTGTGATTTATAAATCCTGATATATATTTTTATAATCATGTTTTCTACAAAATTAGAATGTGGAAAGTATAAAATGATGTTAAAATAAGTAAAATGGGTATGAGAGTAATAATGGACAATTTTTGGATGTAATATGTGGGTGGAATTTGAGTTGAGTTGGGTTATGGCCCATGGGCAGTGACAGAGTCATAGATATAGATTTATCTGGGCTAGAATTTTAAACTTTAAATCTTTTAAATATTTTAAATTAATTTATCCAGATTAATATCGTATTATTTTAAAATTATATAAAATTTAAATATAATTTTTTTAAAAAAAAATTAAACCACCCGAACTTACGTGGTTATGGGGATGTGGAGAAAATACTTGTCATGGGGAGAGAACGAGGTTTTCGAAAATGCGTACTTTGCTATTATTTTTTATAGTTATTTTGGCTCGTTTTTCGTGGAGACCCTTTTTAACCTTTGGTCACATTTAGTAACCTTTGGGCTAATACTTTTTTAAGTCTTCCTATCATCATTAGCGAACCGCACGAAATATACCGTAACGTCTATGTCGTATAACGAAGATAAAGTAGATAAGTTATTCTTTAGTCTATCAACAATTTCTCATACGTATTTTTTATACTGAGCTTGTCCAATATGATTTATTTGATTAACTGTAATTTGTAGTCTATTGCATTAGTCCGCGAGTTTATCGAAGGAAAGCAATTGTCGATTATCATGTTATCAAAAAAAATGAGTAAGTCTTTTGTGAGACAGTCTCACGAATCTTTATCTGTGAGACGGGTCAGTCCTACCGATATTCACAATAAAAATTAACACTCTTAGCATAAAAATTAATATTTGTCCATGGATGACTCAAATAAGAAATCTATCTTATAAAATACGATCCGTGAGAACATTTCACGCAAGTTTTTACCTAAAAAAATATGAGGCATATAAATTATACCACTCTATATTTCTATGAAGGTTGTGTTTCGTTGGGTTAATAGATAAATAATGTTTCGATTATTAAAATATTGAGTAGAATGTTGAATAATATTTTGAAAATAATGGCATGTTTGATTTGATTGATTGAATTTGAGATCACATTGTATATGACGATTTTGTCCTTTTTAACCAGTAATTAATACAAATAATTTTTTTTAAAAAAAAAACGATAACGCTATTTTTTTTATTAATTGATTTTGATATACGTCACAAAATTGAAGAAATTAGGAGTCTGTAAGAGGATTATTTGTTCGGTATATGGCTAGTTGGCTTGGGTTTTCGAAACACGCATATGAATCATAATCATGATAATTAACAAATTGAGTTCATTCATAAAATTTTGTTATAGTTTTTAATTATTAATTAAAAAATTATATGCAACTATATTAAATACGTAATTTATATAGATGACACGTGAAATTTTGAATTTTTAAAGTGGATGAGATATTGTATTTATAGTAGGTTTCTTGTGAGACGGTCTCACCAATATTGATCTTTGAGACGGGTCAACCATACTGATATTCACAATAAAAAGTAATACTTTTAGCATAAAAATAATATTTTTTCATGGATGACCAAAATAAGAGATTCGTCTCACAAAATACGATCCGTTGGACCGTCTCACACAAGTTTTTGCCTTGTATATTTATGAGTAAGTTATATTAAAAACATTACTTATCTAAATAGATAAAGTGTTTTTGTAAAAACTAATTGATGTCACAAAGTCGGACTACTAAAGACCTCAACTTTTAAATATCTATCGTCATACTCATTGAGCACCATGAGCGTGACAATGTATCTTAAGATTTTTTTTAAAAAATGACTTAGCTATACTTTATATCGATTTTTTGTAAAAATTATTATTGTTATTTCTAGTTATATAAAAATTTATTTTAGGCATATTTAATTTGCAAGGATATAAAGAGTAGGTCTCATGTGAGACCGTCTCACGGATCTTAATCTGTGAGACGGTCAACCCTATCCATATTCACAATAAAAAGTAATACTCTTAGCATAAAAAGTAATACTTTTTCATGGATGACCCAAATAAGATATCAGTCTCACAAATGCGATCCGTGAGACCATCTCACACAAGTTTTTGTCGGATATAAATTGTCATTTGTTTTGTGTAAAAAAAAAATTCCCTCGTGAATCAGTATCCGAATTAAAAATGAAATCCGAATTTTACATCATAAGGTTTTTCTTTTTTATAAAATTTTTATTTCTATTGAAACCATAGTTTTTCCAATCAGTCGAATTGTTATACCGCGTAAACTGCGTGGATATTGGATTGATTTTATTAAATTCCAAGTAATTTTGCTAGCATCTTGCAGGTTAAAATCATGGAGGAACAATATCTATGTTTTGTGGAAAAAAAATCGTGAGATGATCTCACGAGTCAATTTTATGATACAAATTTTTTATTATGTTTATCATGAAAAAATATTACTTTTTATACTAAAAATATTATTTCTTATTTTAAATACGAGTATAATTGATTCATCTCATAGAAAAAGATATTTGATACTGTAAAATACTATTATTTGTGATTATCATAATAACATGGAATGGGAAATCAAATAATTAATTAAAAAAAGTACCCAAATGAATATCATATTTCAAGCATTATATACAATGTCCCCATTGAAATAAAGTCAACTAAACAATAAATTTTTATTCGACTAGAATCCGATGTCGGATTGCGGCTAAATTATTTGCCACTACTTGTATAAAATATCTTCAATTTCTTTATTATTATTATTATTATTATTATTATTATTATTATTATTATTATTAATTGCCACAACTTGTATAAAATATTTTCAATATCTTTATTATTATTATTATTATTATTATTATTATTATTATTATTATTATTATTATTATTATCTCTATATTATAATAAGAATCTCAATAATACAAGTGATTTTTTGTTTTTGCAATATGTCTTTTTATTAATTTTTACAATAATGACATAACTTTTAATTGAATATAATCATTTCAAATTGTATATGATGGATCTCATTAGTTTTTACAGTTATGATATTATTATTATTTAAATATAAATCAAATTAATTATAAAAGTCTGTACAAACATGTAATGTATGTGCCGATGCATTAATTATTATTATTAAGTTTGAAAAGCATAGTAAATGATTTTGGTGTCATAGTGAGTTTTTTAAAATACCAAAATTACTCATATAAATTTTAAAAACAATTTTTTATTAAAAAATATAAATTTATACCCTAATTTTTGAATGTTTAAAATTTATATGACTAATTAAAAAAAAAGAGCAGGTTTCTTGTGAGACGGTCTCACGAATATTTATCTATGAGATGGCTCAATCCTAACGATATTCACAATAAAAAATTATACTCTTAACATAACAAGTAATAATTTTTCATGGATGATACAAATAAGAGATTTATCTCACAAAATACGACTCGTGAGACCGTCTTACACAAGTTTTTGTAAAAAAAAAAAACCAAGAGGGTGCTAGTTGATTACTAATTAATAATATTCGAAGTTTTTCCCCCTAAAGAAATGTGTTTCACACCGGTAATTTAGGGTCCTTTCTCCTCTGTTTAATTTTTTTTTAATTTACTTTTATTTTTGGCTTTTTCTGCTTAACTATCCGCCATTTTGTGTAGTTCCTTTCGGCTCTTAGTGACAGGTTATTATGTCATTATAAGAAAGCTTAAATTAGTGTTTTTAAAGCCAAATTTGGAGCTTTAAATGAGTTTTTCAATTTGAAAAAAAAATAAAATAATTTTGTAACCAAACAATTTTTAAAAAACATGTTACATTAAATTTTATAAATTTAAAAAGTCATATTCAATCAAGTGAAAACTTATCGGATCTCTTCACAAAGGCACTTCCTACGACGATATTCAGAAAGCAGATATATAATATTGGGATGCGCAATCTACGAAATTTGTGAAGAATTGTTCATGTCAACATGAGGGAGAGTTTACGTGACTGCACTTTTTTTTCCTTACTATAGTTTTTATCCCAATGGATTTTTCCTTGTAAGGTTTTTAACGAGGCAATATAAAAACACGTAATGAAGACAATCATTATGATCATCATCACAAGGGGGAGTGTTGAAAAATAATATTTGAAATGTGTGTATTGAATATTTGAATGTTGAAAATAAGAGTTGTAAATATTGAAAATTAGTGTAGGTAATGATGTATTTTATTTTTGGATTATTTGTAAAGAAATTCTATAAATAGGCTCACCATTTGTGAAGAAATTCACAATTGAGTAGAGAGAAAAATATTATAAAGTGTGTAGTTTGGTAAATTTTGAGAGTTTGAGATTTTTACTTTTTACCATAAATATTTACTTTTTCACAACATTTTTTTTATTTATGTATTCAAACACAAACATATCACAACTTTTACATAAAAACATTTTTAAAATTTCAATTTAAAAAATATTTTGTAATAAAACGTACAAATTCGGTCAATATTGGGTTACAAATCAGTTTGAAAATTGAAATGCTTACAGCTATTTATTTTCTTTCTTATTTTAGTTAGGGAGCCAAATGCACATGCCGTATGCTTATTGCTTTCATAATTATTTTTTAGTATAATTATTTTTGAGTCGAATCCATTGATTATAAATGATTGAGGGGATGAAATCTCCCGTTCAATTTTTTGATTGAGTATAATAATTTCAATAATGCAAATATTTTCTTGTTGAATAATAAATATTAAAGTCAAGTATACATACCATTTGTAAATTTGTATAACAAAAAGTAAATCACAAAATGGAGTATAAAATATTAATGATATTTTATAAAATGATTTTTGATTAGTTAGATAATTATGGGTTTTCATTAGTCAAAATAATTAATGCTCTTCAAAATCCTTGTCAAAATCATGATTTGTGTACCGTTGTCAACAATGGAATTATTAATATTTTTTTTGTGTGACGGGACGACATGCTGCCACTGTTTTGTAGATGTACACCGAGTAAATTTTTGGATTAAACACAATAGTTTATAAACTCACAGTAGTTCATAAAATACGTCAACCAAGTAAACCATACTAGGCAAATCTTGTGTGACAAAGTCACTCAAAAAAGTGTTGGTAGGGAATAAAACATATGATCAGTTGATTACAAGTACACATACTCCACCAATTTAGATACATTCTTCCGAAGTTGAAATTATTAATGATTAATCAATTAGCTAGTTGGTTTCTACAAAAATTAAATGTCAATTGCAATTTGCAAATGCTTGGATATGACGTGCCTAAGGATCTTTGTTAACTATACAAAATTTAAAATAATTATAATAAGAAAGCATAAAGAAAGACCAAAAACCAAAAACAAATGTAAATGGTATTAAATTAATGGAGTAAAAATAAGTCATACAAATACATCCGATGATACTTGATCAACTTTGGCCTATGCATCTTTAACGGTACGAATCAGCTCGAAATATTTTTCAACTAACCTGTCTCGCGAAAGATCAGTATTGATACCCATGGATGGGCCCACTACCCCTGGCCCATCCCAAGCCCAAATGGAAGACAGACCCATCAAGGGCCTATGTATTCTCTTATAAATACCAAATATATTATTTTCAGCAGCAACCTTGGCTGCTCCCCCATATATCCTCAGTCTCTGACTTGAGCGTCGGAAGGGCTACGCCAGGACACCCTCCTAACGATCTTATTTGTGATTTCAGGCTCAAGGTAATTTCAGAACCTGCGTCTGGACTAGTGACACTTGTTGGAATCGGACCCTAAATTTCCCTTGAGTATCACTTGGCGCCGTCTGTGGGAACATTTGAGTTGAGACGTAGAGATGGTAGGGAAGATAGGGAGTAGAAGAGCTACCTCAGCAACATCGTTTCCTCAGAGGGGACCCGAACAGTCTCATGCTGAGGCAAGGCAGGAACAACCCCATCAGGAGGCGAGAACAGAACAGCCTCGTCAAGAGAACAGGGTCGAGCAACCCCGTCCTAATGAAAATGTGGGGAACTTGACCCTGGAGAAGTTGGGCCACTTTACACTCGGACAGTGGATGAGGCTATGAAGAAGAAACAAGAATCTATGTTTGCTGAAGAGCAAGCCACTCGCCAAGTGCAAGAGGAAAATGCTGAGGGTCACCAGAGCAGGGTTGAAGAGACACAGCCCCACCAAAGTGGGGAGATTGGTGAGATGAGAGAAATGTGGAAGGAAATACAGATGTTGAGGCAGCAGTTGGGAAGCAGAACGCCGGCACCCAAGAGAGGAAGTCCCTTTTCATTAGCCATTTTAGAAGAAGGACTTCCTCCAAATTTTTGACAGTCGAATGTGGGAGAGTACGATGGACATACTGAGCCCGAAAAACACTTGGGGAGATTTGAGAATACGGTCCTATTACATCAATATTCAGATGGGGTCAGGTGCAGGGTGTTTCTGGGCACGTTGGTGAGGTCAGCCCAGCAATGGTTTAACACCTTGCAGCCCAACTCTATACGATCTTTCGAGGATTTTTTATCTGCTTTCTTGCACAGATTCGCTAGCAACAAAAAACACCAAAAAAACTATTTGAGCCTGTTTGTGGTGAAACAACAAGAAGCTGAAACTTTGCGAGAGTTTGTTATGCGTTTCAACAACGCAGCGTTAGAGATACCAGTGGTCACTCCTAACATCATGATAATTGCCTTTACCCAGGGACTTAGAGGAGGAGAGTTATTTAAATCGTTAGTGAAGAAATCTCAATCAAGTTATGATGATCTGTTATCTCGAGCGGAAAAATATGTAAATCTCGAAGATGCCCAGCGGCATAAGAGGATGGAGCAGCGACTTGGGGGAAGTAGAGTTGAGGGAACAGAAAGAGGAAGTAGGAAGAGAGGTGCGGGCGAGAGAGAGGATGATAAGGCTAGGGGCAGAGGACAATTCTCATCCCATGTTCCTCTGGATGGGAGTCGGGACAAGGTGATGGAAGTGAGGGAGTCCGAGGGGAGATGGGAGAAGTCGCAAAGGGTTGAGTGCAGTGCTATATTGCCTTTGCGGGATATACGAGAATGATCCTCATCCAGGAGCCGACAGAGGTCTCGCTCGTCCCATAGGCGTGGTCAAGGCCCTCCATGGACAAGTCATAGGATCGGGGAGCAGAGAGGGGAAGGTCGATGTCAAGATGTCTCTCAGGAGCCCGTCGAGCCGAGGAGGGGAATGAATGAGGATAACAGGCATCATCTAGCAGAGGAGCAGTGGGGGGGAGGAGCAAAAATTTTATTTTCCTGCTAAGGCATTGCCTAGCAGAGGAGCAGAGTTAGGGTGGTAGAAAGATTTTATTTTCCTGCTAAGGCATCGCCTAGTAGAGGAGTAGAGTTGGGGTGGAAGAGAAATTTTATTTTCCTGCTAAGGCATCGCCTAACAGAGGAGCAGAGTTGGGGTGGAAGAGAAATTTTATTTTCCTACTAAGGCATCGCATAGTAGAGGAGCAGCGTGTAGAAGAAAATATTTATTTTCCTGCTAAGGTCTCACCTAGCAGAGGAGTTAGATAGTGGAGGTGTTGAATTTTTATTTTCCTGCTAAGGTATCACCTAGCAGAGGAGTTAGAGGGTGGAGACGTTAAATCTTTATTTTCCTGCTAAGGTATCACCTAGCAGAGGAGTTAGAGGGTGGAGGCGTTGAATTTTTTTTTTTCCTGCTAAGGTATCACCTAGCAGAGGAGTTAGAGGGTGGAGACGTTGAATCTTTATTATCCTGCTAAGGTGTCACCTAGCAGAGGCGTTAGAGGGTGGAGGTGTTGAATATTTATTTTCCTGCTAAGGTCTCACCTAGCAGAGGAGGTAGAGGGTGGGTATGTAGAATTTTTATTTTCCTGCTAAGGTATCACCTAGCAGAGAAGTTAGAGGATTGAGGCGTTGAATTTTTATTTTCCTGCTAAGGTGTCACCTAGCAGAGGAGTTAGAGGGTGAGGAGGTTGAATTTTTATTTCCTGCTAAAGTGTCACCTAGCAGAGGAGTTAGAGGGTGAGGAGGTTGAATTTTTATTTTCCTGCTAAGGTGTCACCTAGCATAGGAGTTAGAGGGTGAGGGTGTTGAATTTTTATTTTCCTGCTAAGGTGTCACCTAGCAGAGGAGTTAGAGGATGGGGGCGTTGAAATTTCATTTTCCTGCTAAGGTATCACTAGCAGAGGAGTTAGAGGGTGAGGAGGTTGAATTTTTATTTTCCTACTAAGGCATCGCCTAGTAGAGGAGCTAGAGAGTGACGAGGTGAAATCTTTATTTTCCTGCTAAGGCGTCGCCTAGCAGAGGAGCTGGAGAGTGACGATGTGAAATTTTTATTTTCCTACTAAGGCATCGCCTAGTAGAGGAGCTGGAGAGCGACGAGGTGAAATTTTTATTTTCCTACTAAGGCATCGCCTAGTAGAGGAGCTAGAGAGTGCCGAGGTGAAAACTTTATTTTCTTTCTAAGGCGTCGCTTAGCAGAGGAGTTAGAGGGTGACGAGATGAAATCTTTATTTTCCTGCTAAGGCATCGCCTAGCAGAGGAGCAGAGTTGGGCCAGAGAAAAATTAAATTTTCCTGCTAAGGCATTGCCTAGCAGAGGAGTAGAGTGAAGGAGGAGAATTAAATAAAAATTTTCCTACTAAAGAATCGCATAGTAGAGGAGCAGAGTTTGGGAGGAGAAAAATTTATTTGGTTTGTCTATAACGAAAAATGTTTGCCGCGGCGAAAATTACGGGGATCGTGAGGTGCTAGCAAGAGTGTGGGATGGGTGTGCGAGCGGCGAGCTTGGGCTGGCGAGGGGCGAGCTGGTGTTGGGGGAGCGTGGAGCGGCGTGGGGCGAGCTGGTGTTGGGCGAGCGTGGAGCAGCACTGGGGCGAGGATAGGCGGAGGTGGGTGCTGGGCGAACTGGCGTTGGGCGAGCATGGACCAGCGGTTGGGCGAGGCTAGGCGAGGTGGGCGCTGGGCGAGCATGGAGCACCACTGGGCGAGCCTCGGGCGAGCATGGTGCTGGGCGCTGGGCGAGCCTCGGGCGAGCGTGCATGGGCGTCGGGAGAACCTGGAACAGCGTTGTGGCGAGCTGGCGTTGGGCGAGCCTGGAGCAGCGCTGGACGAGCCTGGGGCGAGCGTGGCAGGGGCGCTGGGCGAGCGTGGCAAGGACGAGGGGTGAGCAACTGTGTGAGCGCTCATGCGAGCAGGTGGCAGGGGCGAGGCGCTGTCGGGGCGTGGCACCGGGCGAGCGTAGCGCTTGTGTGCGCGAGGCGATGGGCGAGCTTACGGCAGGAGCGCTGGGCGAGCTTATGACAGGGGCGAGGCGCTGGGCGAGCGTGGCTCGAGCGGCTGTGCGAGCGTTCGGGCGAGCGTACGGCTGAGGCCGGGCGATCGTGCGGCTGAGGCCGGGCGAGCTTGTGGCAGGGGCAAGACGCACTTGGGCGGGCCTGCGGCAGGGACGCTGGGCACGCGCTGGACGAGTTCACGGGACATACTAATAGAGTGAGAAGGTGGGTTGCGAAGGTGGAGCGTATGTGAAGTGCAGAGGAAATTCTGTATGGGAGAAGTGAGAATGAAATAAGCAGGTGACCAGAGCAGGGAGGAAACCCAGATCAAATCTTTTCTCGCAGAGCAGGATTGCGATTTGATTTGTTTCTAAATCATTGGAGACTGACGAACGGCTGGAAGAAAATGCACAACTCGCACCCGGTAACCCGAGGACAGCACAACTAATCGAACTTCGAACCTGCGATTCAGTTTGACTAGAGAGGGGGAGACTGGTGATACCCATGGATGGGCCCACTACCCCTGGCCTATCCTAAGCCCAAATGGAAGACAGGCCCATCAAGGGCTCAGGTATTCTCTTATAAATACCAGGTTTGAGTGTTAATTCATTCATTCAATATATTGTTTTCAGCAGCACCCTTAGCTGCTCCCCCTCATATATCTTCAGTTCTGACTTGAGCGTCGGAGGGGCTACGCCAGGACACCCTCCTTGCCCCCTCCTAACGATCTTATTTGTGATTTCAGGCTCAGGGTAATTTCAGAACCTGCGTCTGGACTAGTGAAACTTGCTGGAATCGGACCCGAAATTTCCCGTGAGTATCAAGTATAGTATTCCTTCCCCACTTCCACTTGCTCCTCCCTCGCAAGCCGCTCAACATGAAGCTGAACTTCATCGCCACCGGTTCTAGTTGTTTCGAGTAAGTTGCAAGCCACCTCAATCACGTCGTCACCACGAGCAAGTTCCATGGATTGCACAGACGTGAGCCCGCGTCCCCTACGACTTACACTTCTTGAAATTTTATGAATTAATGTGACAATGTCATTAGAGAAAAGTGAGATGGTTATCTACCCATTGGGTTGCTCCAATCACAAGAACACCTTTTCTTTGAAGAGCTTGAGGAGGGCCCTCGTCTGGAGTCAGCCGCAAAGATTCTGATCTCGGCCTTGACGACCAACCTGTCCACTGATTCATCGTGGAATTCGGCTTGAAGTAACCAAGCTCTCTTCTGATAGAATCGAGGGATCTTCCATCATGATGTGCTGCTCCGTATAGGAAGGTGGCAACTGCAGACTCAGGAAACTAATGTAGAGTTATAATGTAAAGAAATCATAAACTCTAATGGCTGCAGAAAAATCAAGATAATGTGGATCGGCGTGCGTGCAAGAACTTGTGTCAAGAACCACAGACTGATACCTTTATAAAAAAGAAACACAACAACAAAACTAATCTTAAAACTTCACCAGTGAGTTTTCAAGATTATGAAAGAGCAAGTGTAGAAGTTTCTACATGATCGAATCAATGAGGTCGAATCTTAATGTTAAATGAATCAACTGAATTGACCATGACGAGAGATCGTGACTTAATATCTTTCCCGGGCTACTATGTTACAGAGTTTTTTTTTGCTCTGAACTCACTTCCAACACCTACATCTAAAGAGTTCCACACCAGATCCATAGATCATCACACAAATACTGATATTCACTGAAAATTTAAGGTCCGGTTCCAACAGATGACGCTAGTCCAAATTCAGACCTCGAATTTACTCTAGGTTGAAATCACGAATGAGACCGTTAGAAGGGGGCCAGGAGGGTGTCTCGGCGTAGCCCCTCTTACGATCAAATCAGAGACCGATGATATAAGGGAATAGCAGCTAAAGGTGCTGCTGAAAAGTAATATAATGGATATGAATGAGTTGGACACTCAAATCTGATATTTATAGGATAATACATGGGCCTGTAATGGGTCTTTTAACTTGGCTAGGGATAAGATGGGGCCCATGATCCGGTGTGATCTCGATTTGTATGGCATCCCTGGGTATCAAATATCATATAACCTCCTAAGATTTTAATCTCTCCCCTATAAATTGAGCACAAGAATCCATGATACGGAGTTTCTACTGCGTATGAACAAGCATCTCCAACATTAACTGAACCACACCCTCTTATCAATCTCACACTGAACTCAAGATGTTTCACCCAAAACTACGTGATTATGTTTTTTACTCACACTCACAAGTCAAAGATTTAGCAGTTGTTGCAACATGGTCCAGTGAAATGCCACCCAAAGAGTGGAGACAAATGTGGTCCATGACACCAAGCCTAGGGTGAGTCCCACTGTGCGTTTCAAGATCAATTTCTTGAAAAGCTACTTTTGCTATTTCAAAAACGCAGTTTCTCAATGAACATGAAATTGGGTTTTAACCCATTTCTGAAACAAGGGTATACCCAACTCTATTGTAAGTGAATTGGATACAATTTCGCTGCCTTCTCAATTGCCACCAATGCAGTCTTGTTTCTGCTTTCAGATATGTAAACCTTGCAGCAGCCTAGCCCTTGTTTCAACATTTTCCAGGGAAAAATCGCCAGTTCTTGATACGAACACTACAACAAAAACAGCATACGACAACGAATTTTATTCGTTGTCGTATCCTTTTTAAAATTGTTGTAGCTGAGGGTGTTGTTGAAAGTCCGTTCAACGACAACGGTTTTTATCCGTTGTGGTAGGTACAATTTGTGACGTTTTTCCAAAACCGTCAGCTAATAAAATTAGCGACGTTTTATTCAAAATCGTCGCTAAATGTAGCGACGGATTTTAGCGACGGTCTTTAATCAAGATTTCCGTCACTAATTTGTTTTGAAAAATAAAAAAAAAAAATTCTTTTAATAATTTAATAAATCTAAAAGAAACTAACAATCGAAACTAAAATCGTGTAAGAGATAAAAATTTTAAGTGTGGTGAAGTAGTAAAATCGTGTAAGAAAAAAATGTAAGTGTTGTGAAGTAGTAAAATCGTGGAAGAGAAAAAAAATTTAAGTGTTATGAAGTAATGCGAACAATTTTAAGTGTTGTGTGAAGTGATAAAATCGTGTAAGAGAGAAAAATTTTAAGTGTTGTGAAGTAGTAAAATCGTGTAAGAGAGAAAAAATTTAAGTGTTATAAAGTAATGAGAAAAATTTTAATTGTTGTGTGAAGTGGTAAATGACCAAAGTTGTTGGAAACCAAGAACAATATAGTCCAGATATAAAGTTAGATATTATAAATTTGGCAAAAAGGTGACCTTCAATAAGCAGTATTTCATCCCAAGAGTCAAATTCATCTCGAAGTACTAGACTAACACCAACAAGAAATACATTCTGAAGAGCTCGTTTAAGACTTCAATTATTGGACACATGGATCAAGAAGACACATTTCAACCAAATACATCGAAAACGAGAAAAATGGAATTAGGCGCTTCGAGCAAATTTCGGATATTGAAAAAGCAGTCTATTACCAAGACCTGGTTCAAGTTTATCAGTTTGAGAATATTCACTCAGTCGAAAGTATATATGAAAAATAAGAAGAAGTCTTAAGCCAAGAAGAATCCGATGGAGAGACAGAATCAGAGTGTGACTGAAGTAAAAGTTTTTCGACACAAAACATGTGGGGCCCTTAACTCCTAATCGTTATTACAATGTAATTTGATTAGTGTTAATTAATTACAGTGGAAAAACAAGTTTAAATTTTCTTTACAATGAGCCTAAAACATCTTATTTGAATACTAAAAATAGTATTTCATCTCATATCATAAAATATGCCCACATATTATCAAACCAAAATACAGACAAACAACTCATATCCTCGGGACATGTCCCGGTATATAGATACATATATATATATATATACATATATATATAAGCTGGCACACCGACCTCAATCAAGGATACTCGTATGATAGCGTCGACAAAATGCCATCAAATCTGAACTCTCAATCAATCATCGGGGCCACTAATGACTATGTTTTAAGGGCCACATAATGCCAAACATAGCATCGTGTTCACAAACCCCAGGATCAAATCCAATCATATCAAGGTATCCAAGGATCATAACTCAACGTGTATGTTATGTATGCCACATCAACTCAAAAAATAAGACATATAGACATATATTATCAATCAAACATATATCATATGATACAAATACCTGTCGTATGTTACTAGGTCGCAATATACCTCAATTCTTCGTTCCAATCGATGTAGCTTGAAGATATCAGTATAAAAATCTATCTAAATCAATAACATATTCATTTCAATCAATAACATCATTCAAAATCAACAATATAAGTTTCAAATATCTTTTGAAACTTTGAAATTTCATATCAAATTGAAATCATAACAAATTCAATTCCAACTTCAAAACTTAGTTTCTTGTCGATTATTCTACCGCATATATTTATCAGAATTAATAATAACTGACAAATAATTCTTCAATCTCAATCGTTGAATTTTCCTAATTATAATAAATTGAGAATAATTTAAAATAACATCACTATAATCATCCCTTCTTCGTTAAAACCATACATTATTCAACAATTTTCATTTTCAGTATGATTTAACAATTTATCGAATTTATTCCAAAAATCGAAGAAATTCAAACAAATATGCGTAGCCAAACAGTAAATCACAATCTCAAAATCTAAATAAAGCTTACTTTATTTCAAAGTTTATGCTACACCACTCCCAACTTGAAGAGTTACGATGGAATGGAGCTTTATTTTGAGCAAATACTAGAATTCCTTTCTTCTTTTCACCTTTCGTTTCTTCCGCTCAATTCTTTCCTGAATTATGTTATTATTATTGGTAAAAATTTAAATGCATGAGTGTTGCCTTAACCGACTTAATTCTCAGTCAAATGTGCTAATTGTTTGGCACGAAAGACAAACATCCACTAACATGCATCCAATAGCCTTTCATTTGGTAATTACAAAATTGCCCTTAAATTTAATTGACTATTTGTCAAAATATTTACAAGTTTGCCATCAAAATCTAATGTATTATTTTTAAATTTAATTCACTATTTTGTTTAAAACAAACAAAATTAGATATACTAGTTTAAAATTTAATAGACTATTTCAAATCCATTTCCAAATACAATTATATTATGAGATGATTTACTACTCATAATTTAGGTAATTAACGTTAATCAGATCATGGGATCTCACAAAACACATGAATATTTGTTTGGTTTCTTCATGATAGAATTGGAGTGTGACGGAAGAAGAAGTTTTTCGACACGAAACACGTGAAGATTTGTCTAGTTTCTTTAACAATACAATATATCTCATCATATGGTCCAAAAAATCATAAGAAAAAATCCTAATCTACTGAGATATCAAGGTTTCTTGGCAGAAAAACTTGAAAAGTTCTTAAGAAATATTGGCCTAAGAAACAGAAAGAATCACTTAATATATAAAGTTACTAGAAAGGAACTAACAATTTCAATGAAATTACGGAAAACTGGACGGAGTTGAAGTTAATTCTTTACGAAGAAGTAAAATAAGATTACAAATGGGTAATGTTCAAGATTATATTGAGAACTATCTCAGGAAATATTTGCGTAGGGAAAATTGTAGAAAACATTTATCCAAAGATTGCCTATAACTTGACAGATAAAGATTTCAACTGAGCCTTGATGTTACATCAAAACTTCAAGGGAAAAAAGATTGATGAACGAAGATAATATGTCATTTTTTATTATCTTTCGGGTTTTATATGCTTTGTCTAATACAAATAATGAATAACTATTAATTAGAAATGAGTTTATCGAAATACCAAAAATATTTAGAAAATATCTCATGAAATTTAATCATAAAGAATCGAGTTTTCATTAATAAAAGATAACATATATCAAGATCCAAAACAAACCAATTTTACAAAAAAATAAGAGTCTTAGGCTGGAACCAAAAAGATTATCTTTCCAAAGAGAATCACTAGAATACTAATGTTCATAACACCATTAGATCATAAAAATCATGGTTCAGTGACTAAGAGAAGCATTTTTTTTAAAAAAAAGGTCGATCCAATTTTGCAGCAAGCAAGGCGATGAAAGAAATTTCTACAGCAAAAAATGAAGAACTCAAGAAGGTTTCGACAAACTATGCTCCAAATAAGAGCAAAACAAGATCTCCAACCAAAAGAGATGAAATTCCTCAAGATAACTTTACAACATAAATATATGGAGCTTGAATCAAATGTATCTCTAAAAGATATCAAGAAAAATCTATAAAAAAGCTACGATGAGAATCCCTTGGCAAATGAAATCAGCTCAAAGACAATCTTAAAGTAAAGGAAGACAAAGAGTATTGGTTCGTCAGATACAAGCCTATCCAAATGAGAATCGTTGATAAGAAAGATATGCATATTGTTATCAAAGAACATTGGGACCTGAGTTTAATCAAATTAGGAATATCACTATACAATAACCCAGACTTTTTGGTAAGAAATCAAGATGAAATCAAAAGAAACAAACACTGGTCAGTAATTAATTATCAAAAAAATAATAAAATTTTGGAATTTAATAGTTATTTATACCTAGTAGGGATCATTTGATAAGTTATATACGCAATGCCAAAATATTTTGTAAATTCGATTTCAAGCCCATATTCTATCAGATCCGAATGAAATAAGAAAGTAAGAAATTTGCAGCTATTTCTACACCTTAAGGTCATTATATTTGAGAAGTGTTGCTAATAAAATTGACAAATGCACTTTAGATATTTAAATGGAAAATAGATAATATATTTAAATATTATCTTGATTTTATGTTTGTCTATATAGATGTTAGTTTAATTACATCTAAAAATATGGATGAACGTGTTGAATACTTAGATATTTTATCTTAAGATTGTAAATAGAAAAGAATGATCTTATCTGAAAAGAAGTGATCATCGCTACAAAGAATATTGAATTCATTGGAGTAGAGATCGATGAATCGGACATAAATCTAAAGATACATATTTTAGAAAAAGTGCAGACTTTTCTAAAAAAGCTCGAAGACAAAAAGAAACTTTAAACTTTCTTAGGGGTTGTTAATTTTGCTTAAATGTTTATTTAAAATCTAGCAAAACACAAGAAGTTTTTCGGTCAATTACAAAATAAAGATGCAAGATTGGTATGGATAAAAGAACACGCTAAAGACATCAGCCAACTAAAGGAGATTTGCACACAAAAAAAACCCAAAAAATGATTATCCCACAAGATGAAGACGATCTGGTACTAAACACAGACACTAGTGACCATTGGTGGGCAGCAGTTTTTACAGAGTTCACATCAGAAAGAGAAAAACCATGCAGATAATGTAGTAGACTATTCTCCGATGCAGAAGCCATACAATGACTCAACGAAAATGAATTCTATGTAGTGAGAAGAGATTTTGAAAAATAAACATCTTTCTTAATTGCCAAAAAATTCATTTGAAAAATAAAATCGAACTCAAACCCGAGAAGGATAGATTATTAAAACACATTTATATTAAAATTATATTTTAGATATTGTTAAATCTCATGAAAATATTCTTGCATATTTTCTAAAAATATATGTAAAACACTGATTATAGATTCTATCATAAAAATATGAAAGCATTTGAAAGAACAACTTGAAATGCTTCAAAAATAGTTCAACAAGCTTGTCCTCAATGGATAAGTTGCAGGTATGCTACAAAAAGTTGATAAGAGCACAATATCCGATCGAATCACATAATGTTTACATGCATACACTCAATTGTGGTATGTACTGAAAAATCCAAAACAATTGGGTTATCAAAAGAAGAGTTTTCGAGTACAATTCTCAATACTTGAAGTAAAGATTCAAATACCTCCACCACAAATGCTAAGTCATGATCATTTCTTGATGTGTCCGTCCAAGCCGTCCAAGCAAAAATTGAGGCTTCAGATTCCTATCTCGAGTAATCAAGTCAACATTTTACCTTGGGATGGTGAGATCAATCTTAGACCTCAAACTGACAAGGGTAGATCTAAAGTTGACACTATTGAGCCTATAATTTATCAGTTAGGTATATCTATAGAATTGGGATAAATTAAAAACTACATAAGAAATTCATTCGGCTACAGGTCGGGTTGATATAGCAAGAAAATATCCAAGTATGTGTGCAACCCAACAACCATCTTAAGGATGTCAAGTTATGTTATGAATTTGAGGATCTTGTCTCAATCTATGCCACAACACCCGGTTTCCCAGGGATAGAACTATTACAAAAATATATCCAAGAAATAACACATGAAACTTAGAAATGAGATATTTTGGAGCTATACTTCTTCAGTGCAACATCAAAACTAGTTGGGAAAGGCTCACACATAGCTTTCCATTTCATCAAGATTAGGAGGCCAATTACTCATGCTACAAAATCAAGATTGGGAAAGGCTCAGACATGGCATTCCTCTTGATGCCACACTTATTTAAGATGACATCTCCTCAGGACAACATAGGGAATAAGGGTCATCTCATAGGGTTAACAAAGTTAAGTTTTCACTAAAATTTTATTGAAATTAATTGATGGATCTTTCATGTTAAAAACAATGACTGAAAATGCTACAGTATTTGTAGAAGAGGCATTCGAAAATAAAAGAAATTTTATGTCGAACAACAAGCTGTCTGGATACAAAGAAACTCGCCGAAAATTCTGCAACATGACTCATATTGGGAGATGAACGGTGAATATCTGCCCGAACCAGAAGAGCCTGAATTTGGGAAGGAATTTCGGCCAAGATATGACCATAAGCATATTGCAGAGATAAGTCCAAGTGGTGAGAGACCATGAAAACATGTCCTCGAGGATCACAAAAAAACAGAAGATTCACCGAAAAATATTAAAGAGAGCATGTGAATCAACTAATATAAAGACATAACCGCTACTAAGTTTCCAAGAGGTATCCAGCAATAATTCGATACAAAAACTAGTAACAATAACAAAAAAATAATTTACAGGTTTGAAGTCATGATTTCAAATTCACCAAGATTTCAATAAATACAAAGACAAAAAAAGTTGAAGACATCGATCTTTCTCTTCAAATTTCTTCAAAATAAACATGGTAATATTTTCAGTTTATGTTTGTTGAGTTTCAGGCTACAATAAGTAGTTAAACAAGTAGTCATGTCTTCTACAAGGAATTGCTTATGTAATAATAAATATTATGTTTGGATAAAATTACTATGTCTTTGCTTCTCTCATGTTGAATCTATTTAAAATTTAATTTTTTTATTTTATGAATAGAGGTAGGAAACGAAATAAGGTGTTGCTCCGCGACATGAATCATCAACTGCAATTGAGTGGTTGGGCTATTATGAGTATTTTGTAAAATCCAGTGGGCACAACCTGGCATCATTTTGGTCAAAATGTATAAGATTTAATTTATTTCAGGGAATAATGAGGGGCCGAAGGAAAAAACCAGGGGTAAAATTGGAATTAGGGACTAAAATGTGTTAGAATCTAAAATTAAGTAGACAATTTTATTTCGCTAAAAAGAAAAGACACATAATCGGAAATCAATTGAAATTAGAAATATATTTTAAGGTATTATCCCGATTTTTTTACTGATGACAATTATTTTGATTAAATAATTATAATTAAATAATTTTTATTGGTAACATTCTCATTTCTAAAATGCAGATTTTCTTATATAGACGAAAATACTTAATTGTAAGTATGTCATATAAAATATACGGATCTAAGCACGAGAAAAATTATTTAACAATTTAAGAGGTTATGTATAAAATTGTTAGTAAAAGCTTAAATTTGCTTATTCTAAATAAAACTATATCCTTTTTAGGTGAAATGCTGAAGTTTTTAATTACAAATCTCATATATTTTATTTTATTTTGAACAAATCTGTAAATTTATTTATAGCGAATCATTTTTATTACAAGTTTATTCATCTAAGAAGGAAAATCTCTAGGCTCCGAAAAGAAAGGGGTCGAGGAAGAAGAACTAAAAGCGGCAAGAACGTGAGCTACTTGATTTGTTGTTCGTCATATATGTATGATCTCTACTCCTACAATAGTGTCCAGTAAATTATAAATCTCTCGTATGCTCATCTATGAGTATTCTAGCTCTTATGTCGTTTTGGTGACTGCTCGCACTGCTAATAAACAGTCTGAAGCTATCTGGTTAATCGTGTCACATTGTTGGATTGATTTATGAAGTCTCTCCTTGATTGCTCTTAATTCTCTGTCTTTCATTGATAACGGCCTTAGGATTTGTTTTCTGAAAGCCCAACGAACGTGTCTGTTCCAGTCACTTACCATTCCTCCAATGCCAAACTTGTGATTCTCATAATTGACACATGAATCAAAATCCAATCTTAATACATCCCCGTGCCTCATGTCGTTACTAGTCTCGTGCGCTCGTTCCATTCGGGATTTCCAAATTACCCATATGATAACTGCCAACTCCTCGAATGATTTCATAGCAACTTTCATTTTAAACCATCCGATAAATTCTGTAGTTTTAGCATCTCCTAATTGCTTAATTGTTACCCAGAAACCAATTTTTTTCCATAGAGTTTTGGAGTTCGGGCGTCGAAATAAACATGAATAATACTTTCATAGTGGAACTCACAATGTGACCAACTCGGCGATGTTGGTACCTGATGCATCAGATTAGCAGTTGTTGGTATCAAATCATTTGAAAGACACCACCAGAAAATGCGGACTTTTGGTGGTAATTTAAGGGACCACATAAACTTCCACCAGTCATATAAACTATGATCGGCGCACATAGGAGGTTCATGTTGGAATTTTGATGCTTAATGAATGAAAATTAAACAAATAAATCAATGTGTTTGATTGGAAAAAATCGAAACGAAGAACGAATCTTAATGAACGAATATTAAGTTTGGTGGTTCTCAATTAAACTCGAAACGAGTTCATCAAATGTTGAACGAACTTAAATCGAGTAGTCGGAACATGTAAGGGACAAAAATGAAAAAAAAAACTCGGTGAATAGTATCCTGCGCCCGCAGCGCGCGAGTCTGCGTGCATGTGCGCACGCGGCAGTAGCAGGCGCACACATGCGCGAAGAGCCGCGCATGTGTGCGCGCCTACCGAGCACTGTCGAGAGCGCTCGGCAGCGCGCAAGCGGGTGCGCCCAGCTTCGTGTCCCTTCGAATTTTCTGATGTTTTTCATTTCCTTGGCATTTTTTGATGATTGTGGTCAGTTACAATGGCCAAGGGACACCCATATAAATGAAAGATCATGTCATTTCACATGAAAAACATTAAATGTTTGATTTATTGAAAATCAAAAAGATAAAAACATAATTTTAAAACGCATTTTGCATATTGTTCTTCTTCCTTCTTCAACAAAAGAGAGTTCCTTAATTTCTTTGTTATAGAACTTGAATATTTGAGTGCTCATTATTCAAGTGTTGTAGTTGTATTTTGGGAGAAGATTGTCACAAATCTCTAGCACATTGTGAGGGGCAAATTCTTCTTAAGGAGAAAGTGTTCAACACTTGCCTCTACAAAATTCTTTTCATTGTTTTCTTCTTGCTTCTCCTCTCAAATTTGAATACCACAAACAACAGTTCATGCATTCCTATTTCTTCATATATCCATTTCTTACTATATAAATTATTTTCAAAACCTTGGGCGAGAAGCGAGAGTCCTCTTATACTTGCAAGTCTAGTGGAAGCTCAAGCACTTGGTCCGCAATGTACGATGGTAGATTTTCTCTTATGAAAGGTCCAGTTGCCTTGTTGGATCAGTTTACCGACTTTGTCTCTGATTTAGATGAGTTCCAACCTCAGATATGGGATCCTTTAGATTTGTAGCCATTTGTCCTTGAAAATTCTTATACAGTCATCATTTCCAACTCTCCAAACAGTGCTCAAAATGAGACCTTTTTTTCCTTTGGAAAGCTTCCATTCTAGTCAGCTGCTTGGCCTTCCCCCAAAATTTATCTCCATCAAGGCAGATTTCATTAGTCTCCTCCAACTAACCATGGTAAATCCCTCAGCTCTTGTAAGGCTCCTAGCAGTATTAACAGGTCCCATAAGAGATGTCGCATGCTCGCATTGGAGTGACCATAGACCTCGGTAAAACGCCATATTTTTCCAGCTTCGCTAACTGTACAATCAATATGGCTTTTTGAAAAGGATTTTAATGTGATATCTACCTCTTCTTTCCATATTGAAATAAGTCCGCTTTTACCGTTGCTATTAGACGCCGTAGATACCTGAATACTCGAGGGTTCCCAAGCCCTCGGGTGTTCCAAGCTAAGCAAATAATTGAGATCCAGCCTCCGCCGACAGAGAGGTTTGTAAGAAAATTGGCTCATATCAAAGGAAGAAAAAACGTGTAGGAAATGGCGACGGCCATTGTCTACAATTTATGCGTACGCTGCCTCAACTTTAAAAAATTAAGACGCATGCGCCTCTTTCTTTGAAAACAAGGCTCTCACAATAACTCATCGATGGTATGAGATGCCTATAAATAGCAGCGATTGAGGTCCCTAAACACACACCTCATAAGAATTATACACCATGTACAGAGAGTGTGAAGTGCTTAGAAGGCTTCAATCGGAGGAAAATAGAGAAGTTAAAAATTTTCAATAGCCAGAGGTAACACTCAATTTATTTCCACATATTATTTATCATGTTTATATATATGTAAAAACGTGATTTTTGAGAAAAATTCTGACATTTGGTATTAGAGCCGTGATACCTCTGCCTTCAAAATTTGTTTTCATTTTTCCGAAATCATAAAGTTTTGGAAAAATTTGTTTCTTGAAATTTTCATAAGAAACATGAAAATTGAAGATCGGATAAAACAATATTAAGAAACTCGTCTTAAGATTTTGTTCTCGGTTGAAATCTTGAAAATCGAACAAGGTTTCTGAAATTTGATAGCTGGAGAAAAATTGCCAAATGTTGAAGATGACTTTGGCTTCAATAATGAATTGTGAATGCAAAATAACGTGCATTTGAGGGAGACAAATGAATTGAAATCTTGTCTTCAATTACATGCAATGCATTGAATTCAAAAGAGCCCATACTTCAATTTCTTCAATTAATTGTCGGTAATTATTAATTTTTTTTAAAAAAAATTATTAGTGTAGGACCCACACCAATTTGACAATTGAAAACATTGTCGGTAACAAAATTTTATTATTATTATTATTTTTTAAAAAAATAATAATAACAATAATAATAATAATAATAATAATAATAATAATAAATAAATAATGATTAATGTGTTATTAAGTATAATTCGGTATACATATAACATTTGGTTAAATAATTTGTACACATTAAATAATTCCAAGTTCGACGTAATTTCTAATACATGTTTAGAAATTATTTTTGCATGATAGATATAATGTCAAATATTATGGATAAGTGTTTGATGTGTACATGTAAATTTAATATTATGTTTGCATTTATTCTTGAAATTTAAAATGTAAATAATATTAAAAAATAATTGATACATCAGTATTCACATTATTCTCATATTAAATTATATTAAATCGTTTATAATTTGAAATTAACATATCAATTAAGATGTGAATATAATATTATAAAATAAAATATTTCAGATTTCACAAATGAACAAATAATCCTCACTTTATCACTACTCTGATAAAAGAGAAAAACTGATGAAGAGACCACATTTTCACGTAAATGTGATCCTCACTTTATCACAACTTTGATTGAAGAGAAATACTAATAGGGAATGTATTTGTTCATATTAATTAAAAATGTGAATATAAAGCTATCTAATGGAAATTTTTGGCTTATAAAGATTCACATAAATGTAGATAATAAAGTTGAATAATAATTATAAGGTGACGTTAGAAAACATGATCTGAGGGTGTTCTTCATAGATCGGTTTAAACTGTCTTGACTTGCCACTGGTCTCCCTGAGCAATGTTGCTCTGATTAGGAGTTAGGTATTTAAAGGGCCTTAGCACTACTTATCTTTCCTGCGAGCATTCTTGGAAAATGTTGAATATGTTACTAAATAATTATTATATAAAATATTAAATTAAAGCCAAAATTTTGTCCGCTGAACCGTATAATTTTAAATAGTTGAGGAATAGCCACAACATCCTTAATTATGAAAAATTGTGCATTAAGTGGATTTGGATCACATAATGGACATCAATTGTAATTAATAATATAACCATGATAAATTTTACCCCACAGGGATTTTTATTAAATTTATATAACTAATTAGGTTAAAATATCAAATTATATTTTTCTTAATTTATTAACAGGAGTTAAGGAAAATAAATTTTGATAGTTTTATCATAAAGTTACAGAAAAATCTTATTGAATTAAAATTTTAGCCCACAAGCAGATTTTATGTCATTAGATTTTTAAAACATGAATTACATTGGTAAAACATGATATTGTCTCAAAATTTTAAGCATATGATATTTTGTGCAGTTATGCAACCTGCTAGTTTTTCTGATATGAAATGTGAAATTTTCGAACTAAAGAGTAATAACTACAAAATACGGAAAAAAAGAATTCTTCTTCAGTTGGGTGGATGGATATTGATTATGCTATACGAAAAAACGAACCATCTGCTATTAATGAAAACAACATTCTGGATGATGTTGATCTTTATGAAAAATGGGAGCGATGTAATCGACTCTGCATAATGTTCATAAAGACAAAAATCTCTACTGGTATACGTGATTTTTTCGATCAGCATAATAATGTCAGAGAATTACTGAAGGTTATTGATGAACAATTTCAGTCTTCAGATAAGGCACTTGTTACCATCCTAGTTATGAAATTTTCTTCATTAAGGTTCACCGGTGTGGGAGGTGTGTGATAGCACATCATGAAGATGCGAGACATAGCGGCTCGACTAAAGACACTTGAAGCGGAAATGTCTGAAACTTTTATTGTGCACTACATTTTATGCACTCTTCCACAACAATATGGACCCTTCAAAATTTTCTACAACACACATAAGGATAAATGGTCAATCAATGAATTAATGACCATGTTGTTAATGAAAACGAGCGATAATGTTTTTATGAATACACAAAGAAAGTATAAGAAGCAAGCCAAAGTCAAGGAATAAGGGAAAGGTATAATTCCACCCCAACCTCACATCAAGAAAGAATCCAAATGTTTTTTTTGTAAAAAGACGAGACACGTGAAGAAGGATTGTATTAAATTTAAAGATTGGCTTGAAAATAAAGGTATTCCTACTTCATTTGTCTGTTATGAATCTAATATGATTGATATGATTTATAACAAATGATGGATTGATTCTGGTTCTAGAATCCATGTTATAAATACCTTGCAGGGTATGCAAAACCTTAGGAAGCCAATAGAAAATGAGCGGAGCATCTATCTAGGAAACAAGATGTATTCGCATGTGCAGGCTATTGGGACTTGCTGCCTAGTGTTGAATAGTGATTATATTTTAAAATTTAAAAAGACCTTTTATGTTCCTAGTTTTTCTAGGAATTTAATTTCAATTTCAAAACTTGTACCTCTTGATTATTCCTTTCAGTTTTTTGATAAATCAATAAATTTGTTTTATAAATCAAATCTTATTGGAAATGGTACAATGGTTGATGATATTTTCTCTATTTCTTTACAAAATAATAATACCACTACGCATGTTCAAGGAGGTATTAAAAGATGTGTTATAAATGAAGATTCCTATATATTATGACATTGGAGATTGAGACACATCTCCATAAAGAGAATTAAAAGATTAGTAAATGATGGAGTACTCAGTATTTTAGAATTTACTGATTTTGAGACTTGTGGACTACATTAAAGGAAAGATGACCAATAAGTCTAAAAAAGGTGCCGAGAAGAGTACATAAATATTAGAAATTATACATTCAGATATTTGTTGTCTAGATATGGACATGCAAAGTCCGAAATACTTCATCTCCTTCATTGATGATTATTCATTATACATGTATATCTACATGCTTCATAACAAAAATGAAGCACTTGAAACCTTTAAGGTTTTTAAGGCTGAAGTGGAGAAACAATGTGATAAACAAATTAAGATCGTGTGAACAGATAGAGGTGGGGAATATTACGGTAGATACACTGAGAATGGACAAGTATCTGGTTCGTTTGCGAAGTTTCTCCAAAAACATGGTATTTTTGCCCAATATACTATGCCTGGTTCTCCGGACCACAATGACATAGCTGAAAGGAAAAATGGAACATTATTAGACATGGTGTAGAGCATGTTAAGTTGTTCCAAACTTCCTAAAGCCTTGTGGACTGAAGCTCTTAAGACAGCTGTATATATATTAAACCGAGTTCCAACTAATATTGTCCCAAAAACGCCATTTGAGTTATTGAAAGGTTGGAAACCGAGTTTGCAACATATACGCATTTGGGGTTGTCCTTCAGAAATAAGAGTTTACAATTCACATGAAAAGAAACTGGACCCAAGAACTATAAGTGGATATTTCATTGGGTATGCCGAAAAATCCAAAGTGTATAGATTTTATTGTCCATCTCACAGCACTAGAATTGTGGAATCAAGAAATGTAATTTTTTTTGAAAATGACTTGATTAGTGGGAGTGATCATGATGTACTTTTTGAGAATGATCACATTAATGAACAACCCTCTTATTCAAATGATAGATTGGTCATTATTCACACCCCTCAAGATCAAATGAGTGTTAAACAACCATTTACTGAAGTTCCACAAATCGCTGATGAAAATCCAGTATATCAAGTTGTTAATGAAGAACAACAAGAAATTGTTGATCAACCAAACAACCTTAGGAGATATATTAGAATAAGAAGATCATCAATATATAGTGATTATGTTGTGTATTTACAAGAATCAGACTTTAACATCGGAGCCGAAAATGATCCTGAAAAGTTTTTACAAGTCATGAGTTGTAATGAGTCAAAACTATGGTTTAATGCTATGAAAGAATAGATGAATTCTATGACATTTAATGGAGTCTGGGATCTTGTTTAGTTGCCTGATGGTGCAAAAGTCATTAGATATAAATGGATCTTCAAAACAAAGAAAGACTCATTAGACAACATTGAAATGTCTAAAGTAAGACTCATTGCTAAATGATTCACTCAGCAGGAAAGAATCGATTATAAGGAGACTTTTTCTCATGTATTTAAAAAAGATTCTCTTCATATCGTTCTAGCACTGGTTGCACATTTTGACTTAGATTTGCAACAAATGTATGTGAAAACATCTTTTCTCAATGGATAACTAGAGGAAGAGGTTTATATGAAACAATCTGAATGATTTTTCTCTAGTAATGGTGATCAATTGTTTTGTAAGTTTAAGAAATCTATATATGGATTGAAACAAGCTTCCTATCAATGTTATTTAAAATTTCATGATGTTATCTCTTCATTCGGATTTGTTGAGAACCCCCTGGATCAATGTATATACCAGAAGGTCAGTGGGATCAAGATTGTTTTCTTATTTTATATGTGGATGATATATTACTTGCAACCAATGATAATGGTATGTCATATGAGATGAAACAATTCCTCTCTAAACACTTTGATATGAAGGATATGGGCAATGCTTCTTATGTCATTGGTATTAAGATACATAGAGATAGAATTCGAGGTATTCTAGGTCTGTCTCAAGAAACCTATATCAACAAAGTTTAAGAGAGATATCAGATGAAAAATTGTGCACCAAGTATAGCTCCCGTTGTGAAAGGCCATAAATTCAATTTGAGTCAATGCCCAAAGAATGATCTAGAGCGGGAACAAATGAAAAACATTCCTTATGTTTCTGCTGTCGGAAGATTAATGTATGCTCATGTTTGCACTAGACCTGACATTGCATTTATTGTTGGGATGTTGGGAAGATATCAGAATAATCCAGGTTTAGATCACACGAAAGCTGCAAAGAAAGTCATGAGGTACCTTCAAGGAACCAAAGATTATATGCTTATGTTCAGACGAACTGAGAATTTGGAAGTAATTGGCTACTCAGATTCAAGCTACGCTTGCTGCATTGATTCACGAAATCCACTTCAGGATATATTTTCATGCTAGCTGGTGGAGCTGTATCTTGGAGAAGTGCAAATCAGACATTGACTGCTACTTCCACTATGGAAGCTGAGTTCGTAGCTTGTTTTGAGGCAACCTCACGTGGTGTATGGTTGAAGAGTTTTATTTCGAGGATTAGAATCATGGATTCTATATCTAGGCCATTAAGAATATATTGTGACAATTCAGCTGCTGTTTTTATGGCTAAAAATAACAAAATTGGTAGTCGAAGCAAACACATCAACATTAAGTATTTAGTCATACGAGAACATGTTAAAGATAAGAAGTTACTTATCGAACACATCAACACTGAATTGATGATTGCAGATCCTTTGACTAAAGGCATGCCACCATTGAAATTTAAGGATCAAACAGAAAGAATGAGACTTAGTTCCTTTATGTGATTTTGTTGTAAGAACAAATTTAATGAAATTATGATGTGATATTTTCTCATATTTGTTGTGCACACATTCATTGATTCGAGAAATATCAATAAAGTTGGACCTCGAATAAACTTAATGTTTATTTATTAAGTTATATAGATTGAGACACATAATGCATTGTAATACATAGAAGATAATATTTGTTTTAAGATGACCTTATCGCCATGATTCATGTATTTTGTTTTCTCATATGGTAAATGATATATATGAGCCAAGTGGGAGAATGTAAGAAAATATCAAAAGAAGAAAAAACGTGTAGAAAATGACGATGACCATTGCCTACAACTTTTGACAAAATATGCGTACGCCGCCTCAACTTTAGAAAATTGAGACGCATGCGCCTCTTTCTTTGACAATAAGGCTCCCACAATAACTCATCGATGATATGAGATGCCTATAAATAGCAGCGATTGAGGTCTCTAAGCACACATCTCATAAAAAATATACACCATCTACAGAGAGCGTGAAGTGCTTAAAAAAAAATTAAAAATTTCCATTAGCCGGATTTAACACTCGATTTATTTCCGCATATTATTTATCATATTTATAAATACATAAAAACCTGATTTTTTGAGAAAAATCCTGACAAAGTTTCCTCCAACTCCATTTCATAGTTCTGTGCCCATTTTTTATCTGGTCCTTGGCCACTGACCAATTTCATTTTGGTACCCATATCGCTCTGCCCACGATAGATGCTTTTACTATGTTCACCATTGTTGCCTCGTTGCCACTTTTTTGAGCTTAGCTTAGTGATGTTGTTGCTAGCATGAGTCATCTGACTTTGGATTAAACATGGCCCCGGATATGTGGACTGAGGGCATGGGTTGTCTTCCACGTACACCTTCATGGACTATTAACTTGGTGTTTTCGAAAGCCTGATCATTAATCCTATGGAACACAATGTCATATGCTTTCTCAGTAGTGTATGCTCTCCTATAGCGGAGTCATCTTTTCATGGTGGGTGCGGGTGCTCGGCAGATTTCGGATTAGTGCAAAAGTTGAGTCTTTCTTCTTGCCCGTGGTAGGAGCCGTTCTAAGACAAGCGTCATTACTTAGATTTTCCTTGTCCACCGTTTCTTCTGTGCATTCACGGTGTGTGGCCCATGCGTCCACGTGCATAACAGTATTTTGCCAGTCATTCGTAGGTTAAAAGGACGAAAAATCATCTTCCTCCTTTTCCGGCGAAACCACGACGAATTGTTTCAACGGTTTCATTATGTCCACCCAAAATTTAATTCTTGCAAACCGACACCAGCAAGTGTCGTTCTCTCCGTTGTCAATATCTATCACTATCAGTCTGCCGATCATGGATCCAATAACTCGTAGGATTTCTACGTTCATGAATGCAATCGGTAGGTTGTGAGACTGAATCCACATAGGTGTTTCATCAAATTAAGTCCACGTTGTTAGGGTTTTGCAGCCCTTTGAGGTCTTTAAAGACCACCAAGTTCTGGAAGAAATTCCATGGCCCTACCATCAATGTTCGGTTACGGTCGCTTTTGTCATGGAAATCGAAGATGAGGGGATTCTCACCCACGGCTTCGATTTCCGCCTTTCGCATTGTCTGAAGAATTCTGGGCATGTGAGTACGAAAAACTTCTCGTTTAACTGCTTTTGTGGAGATAACTTTGGCCATGAAACAGTTTGACAAGAAATGAGGAGTGTTGGATAGCAAATCATATTAACTGTATTACTTCATGCTTTTGTTTTAGTAATAACTCAAATAATTGAGTAAATGACAAAAAAGTATATTAAAAATTACTCGTGGAACATCGATACAATGGTTTTATTGCTACATATATTTTACATATACATGCCAATGCTTTTTATCAAGAAAGAAAGAAAATTCATTTTATATTACAACAACAAATTAGAACAAGGAACAAATAAAAAGAACGTGCCCTGATCATATCATAAATTACTTCTACACATTTCATCCAGTGTACAAAGAATTGGTCTCCAAATGTTATGTAAACCATGAATTTGAAACTAATGGGCATTGCACTGTTGTAATAAAGGATGACTATAATCCACATATTTATCCCAAAGAGGTTTATATTTCTCCATTCCAATCTTCAACCAAGGTTTGGAGTTGCCATTGAAATGCAGCACAGCCCCCTTCTCTATCAACTGCGGGTCGACACTCGTATATCCCAATCCTAACACATGCCATGATGGATTCAACGGTTCTGTCAATCCGTAAAAAGTTAGCAGTCCAGGAGGCAAGGTCCCGAGTTTCCATAAGGTTCTGTCCACATTCTTTTCTTGCCAGTAGTGGTAGATGCCAGTGACGTTTCTTCTACGCCACTGCACCAAGTCGAAAATATTCATCCCGAAGGCCCATCCACATGCATCTGGGTCAAAATGCTCACGAATTAGAGGGTGGGAGTAGTTTAAGTACTTATGGTACCGATGAAATGTTTCCATGCATGTCTCGACTGCTCCATTCACATTCCCATTTAGATCTATAGAAAATAAAGGCGAAAGATCTTTCTGGACAATCACGTCATCATCGAGAAACACCAGTTTCTTCAACTCGGGAAAAACTTCGGGGATGTAGAACCTGAGGTGGTTGAGCATGGACAGATATTTCGGGTTCCGGAATTTGATTGGAGTCCTGTTATCATCACCCGTGCCAGAGAAGTAGTAGCTCTTTGTTTCAGAATCTTGAAGCTGCTTAAGAACAGGAACATAAGAAGCGTTTAGCCAGGTGAAGTCTTCTATCTTTTGAACATCAATAGTCACTCCTAGGAAACTGTTCATCGTGAACCAGGCCTTCATTGCTGCATAATTCACCTCGTCGGTAATGAGGTGGAAGACAACCTTATCAGTGTTTTGGGAATTTGAGGCAGTTGAATTCACCACAACCGATGTTGCGAGGATGTTGTCAGAAAAGACACAGAAATGGTAAAGACTGTTATCTTTGAGTTTCATAGCTATTTGACTCTTTTCCTTGAGTTTCCTCTGTAAATTACCGTTCTTGAACCACTCGCTTGTTAATCGCACACCGAGGCAATACAGGCTCTTCGGAACTTCTTCTGCAGCAATTTGCCCATATTTGGAATTCTTATCTTTTGCAGAATTCATATCTTCTTCGAGACCCTGGATCTGAGCCTTCAATCTCATGATCATGGTAGAACTGTCATAGTGTAGTTGCTGAGCCTGAAAAAGTAAAAGTGCCATGTCACGAATTGCTGCCTCTGATTCACTCGTCGTCAAAGGAGTTCTTCGTAGAGCAGAATTCGAGAGGAGGATCTCTGAGTTGCGGATTTGAGCACTAAGCTCCCATGCAAATTGAAGGTTGTTGCTGTGTTTTGCAATGACAATAAATGCCTTTGCTAGAGAAATTTGGTCATTCAGTTGCCTTGTTACCGAGTCCGGACTCAACATTTCGTCAGTGATATTAAGCCCTTCTATGATCTTATCATGTATAAATGATCTCTGCATGATAGAATAGCACAGGAGTAAATTTGGAAACTTGAACTCTAGATTAGACTAGCATAGCGAACAAAACAACAATTTTAAGAGTGAACCAAACAGAGAAATAATATGATGAACAAGACACATAAGTCAATGCCCAGTGGCCTATCTTGTTGAGGAAACCAGGAATTAAATTTTAAAAACCAGAGGCAGTTCAATACTAGCTTTCCATAACCTTTCCGAAGAACATCATTTTTGGGATAATTGAGTGATTGTTAATTCAATGCTTCGGAAAATTCCTTAAAATGATAAGATTGCGAGCAGTCGTCATACCAACCCGTGTTGAAAGTTGTTAACCAACTTTAGCACCTAAACATGAATTTTCTGTTACACATCCTGTCCGATACCATCTTGTGCAATACATAAAAACTAAAGGTTATAAAAATTATCAATTAAAAACTAAAGGTGGAACCACAAACAGACTTTCAAAAGAAAATTAAGCTCAATTAAAACAAAAGGGTATAAAAACTTAATATTAAAAATAATTAAAGGTGTCCCAAATTTGCATTCACTGGTAATTTTGAGTGAATTAGTCGAACCACATTTCCTTGAATAGGCTACATAAAACTAGCTAAAAAATATATGCCTTTGACCAATAAGAGATCTTGAATCTGAATGTTCACCCTTTCATCCCCTTCAAAAATTCTTACTCAGTTTATAAGAATTAAGAATTTAAAATGGTAGTCATCATCCAAGATAATAAATATTAAAACAAGCCATGAAGAATAGTCCTAGTTTCTCACCACTTATTAGCTAAAGGTGTAAAAAAGAAATCACAAAATACAATGAAAATACTGCACATCGCGCAGACTCCTTTATACCTCATGCTATGACCAGCTTGCAAGTACTTAGAGAAGCACCACTAGATCTGTTCACTTATAAGAAGTCCTTTCATTTTCGATCAATACGATTAGTAATGACCATATATATCATACCAATGCATACAGTGTAAAACTCAATGCAGATATACGACATTTACACTTGATAACTAAAAGTTCAATGCTTAATGACTCAATCTTTATGATCTCAAAATTAACTATAATCACATATTGTGATGACTTTTCGCAATTTCACACTAGGAAATAGGAATAATGTAGCTCATGCATTAACAAGTTTTTCTGGGACAAATAATGTGAGCCAATAAATGCTGCAATCAAGCCATCAGAACTAAACAAGAGTCGAATCTACCTTCGGGTCTTGATGGCATCTGAAGGATTCTATACATTGACCAAATTATCTAAGAGGAGATGAGGATGATGTAGAGAGAAACATGCACGTTAGATGTCACACATGAGCTGAATTTAGCGGTGACTCAAACCGAATTGCACCGCACCGTTCTTAATAATATTTTATAAAAACAGCGATTAAAAATATTAATCATTTGTTATTTTTTTGCCAAGAACCGCACCAAACCGCACAGCCTAAACCGCTTGTAATAATATTGGACCTAGAATTATAATATTTTGTAAACAACATAATAAAGAAGTCATCATTCATTATATCCAAACTCTCTTCAAAATTATTATTTTTACAAATAAAACTTATTTTTTTCTTAATTATTCTTCATATTAGTCTTCTTTATTAAAGTATTTATTTCTCTTACTACAATATTTTGTTTGAAGTTTGAAAGTAAAAAAAAGATAAAATAGTGTAAATGTCATTTTTGTTGTGAATTTGTTGTGTTGTTAAATTATTAACTTGGTTTTGAATCTTGCTTATTGTTATATCTATTTTGATCTTTATATGATTTGAACTATATTTTATATTTGAAGACAATATATTGTTGTTGTTTCAAATACATTTATTATATGTTCTAATATTTTTCATTAAAAAAACCTTAAACCGACCGCAACCGCTTGAAACCGCTTAAAACCGTAAGGATAATTTTTCATGTAAAACCGCGATTAATTTTTCAAAATACTAACCGACCGCATATGGCAATTCGATTTGATTTTTAAAAAAAAAAACCGCAAAACCGCACCGTGATCACCCCTAGCTGAATTAAGTTCTTGAAATTTGTATGTATAGACTTGGACAATCTTCTCTTCTTGAACTAGCTTTTGGGCAGAGTTCGACCCAAGTCCTAATCTTAACATGATCAGAACACATGTCACTGTGATGTGTTGAACCGCCTTTCAGAGTCACTTGCGAATGTATTTTAAACTTCATACTCCAGTTGTTCATTCTGTGAGAAGGGTGTCGCAAACTTCATGCTCCATTTGTTCATTCTGTGAGAGGGGTGTGTTAGATGTCATGTCACTGATCGGCTATATTAAGTTTTTGAGAGTTTAGAATATGAAATTTGACAATTCACCCAATTGATCTAACTTTTGGAATGGATTAGGCCCAAGTCATAATCTTAACAATGCAAGTATGGTGAGAGCATAGGATACTTACATATATCATCAAATTCAAAATCTAATCTGAGTGGAAAGGTGGTTACGCAGCTTAAGCCCTCCATTACACCCCCACCACATATATATATATATATATGTTCAATCTCACTAGTTAATCAAGGCGCTCCGCAAACACTTTGTTTTGATAAATTTTATTCCTATTCAAGCTTCCCAATGTCGCCAACAGCTTTTCATTTAATGTATCTCGTAAACGATATCTAATAACACATGCTTCACATATCTTGTGGAGAGTAGATTTATGACTGCTCCAATTTCAGTTCAGTTAACAGAAAGTGTTCATTTTCCAACGGTTGAATAGTTTCTACTTCATCATCATTTGACTTTAAAATGGAAGAATTGATGAATCACACTCACAAGTAAATATATAAGTCCTAGAATCAGTTTATATGAGGACTAGGAAAGGTATTGCTCCCTCAATCGCCAGTAACAGTAGTTAAATTAGTGTTATTATTCAATTCAACTTGCAATAGTTCTACAAAAACTTGAACATCACTTATATCAACAAGCAAGGGAGAACTCACAGACAGAGGAAAGATTTCTTCAATTCGTTGCCTACTATAAGCATTAATATGGATTCCACTTTCAATTTTCATGTCATTCACTTTCATGAAATAATTTTATCCATGCATCCTCTGTCCTCAACACACCAATGCTTGCATGAAAAATAGTGGGCGGACAAAGTTGTGCCTCGAAAAATGGGCCCACAATCACCACCAGTCCACAGCCATAAAGAAATCAAATGCAAAAAAAAAAAAAAAAAAAAGTCTGCGGCTTTGGGACTTCATAGGTTACAAGAATGAAAAAAAAAAAATCATTTACAAGTAAATTTTCTGCGGGCAGGTACCACTTACCAAACAAATAAAGAACAATTAACATAAGGAACTCCAAGAAGATTGTTTAATCATGAATACAAGAGGTTTTACGATCTTAATGAAAGAGTTCACCTTCTAGTATCTATTAAAAATCCAAGACATCGTTCTGTACTTCTCCATGGCATCATCTCAAGAATTTTCATCGATTATTAACAAAGAGAGAATATTACGAACCTCAAATAACCCAAATTTAAGATGACATCACAAGAAATATATACAGATCGAAATGTACCTTAGTATAAACCGATCTTGGACTGGGTTTCCGATTCTCTCTGCTCAGCACCACGATAAACAGAAAAATCACTAACCCACAAAGAGTTATCCAAATTACCTTCGAAAATCGCCGCCTCACTGGTCTCCTAAAATCTGGGCCTCGGCGCCTCATTTATTATTTATGTATTATAAAATACTCCTCCAATGCTATCTACAAATAAATACTGAAAAATATCATACACAAGTGAAAATTTTGAAGTTTTTTACACTGGGAGGACGATTAGAAGTGGGTTTGTGATGGTAATAGCAAAGAAGAGAGGAATTCAGTGAAGAAGCAGGTGATGAATGAGATCTGTCGCAGGTCGAGGCAGATGGGCATTAACTACCGTTTAGTCCTCAAACTTTACCATAAAGTCACTTATTCACCACTCAGTTTTCATAGGTGTATTCTAAATAGCAGCCAATTCTCTCCTTTTGTCGGTTTGGACAGAGTTTTTAAAATAAATGTGGGAAAATCATTATATTTTAAAATAATAAATAATTGGTTCAACTCAACTTCTTATTATATAGATGAGAATTTTATTTAAAAAAAAAACTCGTTAAAAAATTGAAATGACCATAGAATTATCGGAAAAATATGTTGTGTTTGAATAGATGGATGAAGTTGAGATCGTGTATCTCAAATTATTTAACTTGTTTCAATCGATAGAATCGAAAATTTCCAAATTCCCTGGAGTCATGTAATTCTCACTAAATGAATTTGAGGTCGTGAATTACGGTAGTTATACAATTGATAATTTGTAATAATTGATTACATGATATTGACATAAGAGAAAAATTGGTTTGTTTCATGACTCGATCCTCAAACTCATTTATTAAAATGGTTAAATGAGTTTTGATGAAAAATAAATGTATGCTTGACTTTAAATACTTTTATATTTACAATAAAAAAATAGTGACGGCAAAAGTTCTTTGATAGCCCAATAGAACTAAGGGTGCGATTCCGTTTTTATTAAAATCGAACTAACCAAAATTTATTTTTTAAAAAATATAAACATACATGCTTTCATAATTTAAAGTCCGATTTGCATGATTCCAAATTTCCAGTAGGACTGACAAGAGCAATGAAAAGAGCATGATCATCAAGAAAAATACATGAACTCTATACCTTAGAAAATACTCTTACCTATAAATTGTCTTAACTCATAAATAAAACTAGCAAACTTTTGTACCCAATTGTGTGGGGCTTTTTGATTGTTTATCGTGAAAGAAATATTAATAATTAAATTAAGACATGTGTGAAAAATTTGAACATGTAATGTATCACGTCGTTTGAACGGCGTGATACATTTTTTTATTTAAAAATATATCTAACTCTATCATTGAAAAAATAAATAACTGTTAGGATTGAAGATAATAATTTAGAGGGGGTGAATGAATTACTATGCAAACTATGTCAAATAGTTTTAAGCTTAAGTTGCGTTAACAACTCAAGTCAATATTTCAATCAGACTGAGTAAACTGAGCTAGCAGAAATGTGTTCTAAGTGCGGAAACTGCTCAGATTACTTAGAGAGTATGATATAAAAATCAACAACTCAATTTTTTTTCGGCTCACTTATCAGCACAAATAATAGTCTGAGAAGAACAAGTAAATAGTAGTAATTAAAGAGGCATAAAGTTGTTCATGGAAGTTCAGAGGCTAAACTTTTATGTCTCCCCTTATTCTGTTTTAAAAGGATTCCACTAGAAGATTTGATTGGTACAAAAAATTTGTACAAACCCATTTCAACTCGGTTCCACAAAACCTAATGAGCTGAAACTCCTAGCACTCCTTTTCAAATTGATTTTTTCAGAAACAAACTTCTGGCAGTTACTATTGATTTTCACAGTACAACAACACTCGTGTGTAAAAAGATAAGGGAGAATTTAAAGTGTATAATATTGATCCTTAATCGATTTGATAGGAAACTGAGTGTGTGCAAGAACAACTTAAAAATGAATCTTTTGAGGGATGTTGTGCGCTTTGAATGCTTGATGAAGATTGTTAAAGCAATAGTAGTTTTTCCAAGAGCTCTTCAGTCTTGATACATTCTTTATTTACAGATGTTGGCCCTCAACGACAATAAAATATCTGATACTCACAGATGTACTTGGTAGCCGACATTTATGCGGATATAGCCACGTGTCATTTTTTTCCCAAATATAGTATCGCCTATTTCAAATACTTTGGATACTAGCTGAAAAGAGTAAACAACATATATTCTATTTTTTATTCTTGCTGATAACTTTTTTTATAAACTCAAAAATAAGACATAATGTTTACAGATTGATCTTCAAGTTGGTATGCTTTGTTCGAACAACTTGGTTCAAGTCGTGCTGATGAATAATGAAACGTCTGCTTATTCGTTTTCTTAAAAAGTACTACAATTTTTTTTAAACTCCTCTAGCATCGGCTGAACCACCAAAAATTACATAAAATATTTTGGACATCGTTTTAAAATAAAACAACCAACTATATATTTGAGAAATACAGCTCATACTATAATCTCTCAAAAACCTCTCAAAACATAAATAAAAAGTCGTAAAATATTTTTAACATAACTTGAAATCATAAATTATAACTAGTGCGGAAAACTAGCGTCGGTCCTCGGGTTATGTGCACCTTCAGTCCAGCAAAGTCAACCATCAAGACCTCCATTAACATTTTATCATAATAACCTGCATCAATCACACCTAGTGAGTCTAAAGACTCAACACACCATAATCTTGATAACAAATAATATGTATATCGCATATAATAGTGAAAAATACTTATACTTAAAATATCGTTTTCATGATGATGCATAAACTTTAAACATAACCATTTTCATAAACATTTTCATGATGCATAAACTTTAAAAACATTTTCATAATCCTTTTTCATAAACATTTTCATAAACATATTCATATACATATCATCATCTACATATACGTATTTTTTTTCTTTTTGTTGAATTCAGATCGTTAATTATGACTTTCGTGTTCATCTACGTCTACGTCTACGTGTTGGGCGATGGATCCATCTATATGTAACCACAGTACTGGGCGGCGGGGGACACCAACAACACTCTCACCGGTCAACTGGGCCCTGGCCTTACGTATTAACATATCATTGCATACATATACATATTCATATCTGTATCCAAGGAAACACGATCGTCGGGCTCTCACTGGGATCATAACCCTCACGAAATTTCCAACATGTCATCGTATTAGTCACAATTACTTCACTTTCTTCAACGTTTCATATTTTAAACATAACATTTTTAGTATTTATCCTACCTTTCCAAGTCATGAGTGTGGGGACCCGAACTTAATTCAATTCTTAATCACTTTCTCGGAATAATTAATCAATTAAAATAAGGGTCTAATTTTTTTTTAAAATACGAGAGTACGCAGCATATGAAATAAGTCTTATATCATTTACAAGATCACTATTCAGATCTAAGTACAAGTCCTGTACAACAACAAATCATAATAACTAATGTTTATTCACTACTTCTCAGGTGATATAACAGATATATACCTCAGTCCGGATCTCCACGCTAATTCTCTTCTCTCATCCTCTTCTTGACCTTGATCCAGCCCCACCTGTTGTCATGCACACATACAAAACAGGACAACAGCCGGATAACTCCGGTGAGAATAAATCCCAGTATAAATAATGTATACATGCAATCATATAAAAACATATATAAAAGCATAATAAAGGTATCATTAACATGTAGCAATTCAACAAACATGAATGATATAACCAATGTAAATCAACATGTCGTATCAGACTCAACTCAACCGACGCGTCGTCTCAGACTCGACTCAATTGACGCGTCGTCTCAGACTCGACTCAATTCTAATCTAGGGATCCCGGTATCTGAATAATGATAAATATACCGAATCTCAGTCGATAAGAATGAATCAATCCCTAAACGGCATCGATATAATTCATATATCCAGTGTCTGGGCGAATCGGCCGCAGAATTGACGAATCAATCAAGGACTTGGCGAATCAGCCAATAACCAGACGAATCAGCCGGTGACTAGGCGAATCAGCCAATAACTAGACGGATCAGCCAGTAACTAGGCGAATCAGCCGATGACTCAACAAATATATTGTCTATGAATCAATAGACCACACACATCAATCTCATCAATTAGAAATATCAATGCAAATCTAGGCGATAAACTACAGTATGTGAATTAGGGAAACTCGAGTCAAACCTCACTCGAGTTGTGCAATCCCAACTCAACATTAATTTATACCTTTATGTCTGATACTCTCACTTTGTCGAAGTCTAGAACTCAAAGCCTGTCAATACTCAATCTGACAATAACAATATCGAGGGTACGGTATCAATACACCACTCAATCAATACTGGATATAATCAGAATTCAATCAAATTCTGTTTCAACAACATAACGTCATAATTTCAATATATCTAGTACTACCATATCAGTCGAATATCAATCCTAATACCTCATACTCGATAATACTTCAATCCTGATATCAATTCTCAATCAACTCAACTCTAAAAATCATAACAATTTAATATGGTATCTATTCTTCAGTCCGATTTCGATTATACGATGTCCAACATGACAAGAACATCATATATGAATCATATCAGATTCTGACAATACCATAATTTTAGAACATATCACAACGTAGCAAAACTTACGTTCAATTGTAGCCTACGTCGATATGAACTCAATACCGAAGTCGGATTCAAAATCGGACGTGCGGATTTCTCACAAAATGCGTAAGGATTTTCTTTCTTTCTCAGAAACCTTTTCTCGATTTTCTTCTCGTTTCTTTGCTTCTGAAGAATGAAGTATTCGTGTGTGTGTGTGTCTATATATATTTATATATATATATATATATATATATATATATATATATATATATATATATATATATATATATATATATATACATCCACGTACATGCAAGAAGGCAAATGGCGCATCCTTCATGCAACACGTCTCGTGCATATGCGCGACATCATTCGGCGCATATGCGCGAGACCTACTGGTCTTCGCGATAAGCTTCTCGGCAGCTCGCGCATATGCACGACTCATCTCCGCGCATATGCGCGAGATCCTCTGGACTTCGCTTGTACAGGCTCGCGCATATGCGCGAGGTACTCTGCCCACGTCACGCATATGCGCGCATCGGTGTCGCGCATATGCGCGAGGGCTACTGTTCCTCGCACATTTCCATGCATAATCTCGTCTTTCTTGGTCCGATCCTTTCCGTATATAATCACATCAATTATCCCCAAATCATTTCAGATTAATAGGATAAAATTCTTGGGCCTTACATTTCTCATCCCCTAAGATATGATTTCGTCCTCGAAATCACATGCAATCAAATCATATCATAAGAAGGTATAACAGAAGAAGCTAAATAAAACAACTCACATTAGTGAAATAAAGGTGGGAACCTCTGTCTCATATCAGTCTCATTCTCCCTGGTAGCTTCTTTAATGCCATGACGACTCCGCTGAACTTTCATAAGTGGAATAATCTTCGTTCCGAGCTGTTTTTCCTTCCGATCAAGAATCTGAATCGGCTTTTCAAAATAGCTCACTGTCTCATTCAATTCAGTCTCATCTGGTTGAATCGCATGCGAAGCATCTGACATGTACTTCCGCAATAATGATACATGAAAGATATCATATATTCCAGATAATGAAGACGGTAAAGCGAGTCGATAGGCACGATCTCCAATCTTTTCGAGAATCTCATAAGGACCAACATGTCGTGGAGACAATTTTCCTTTCTTTCCAAATCTAACCACACCTCTAAAAGGAGAAATCTTCAGGAATACTCGGTCTCCTACCTCAAATACCAACGGTCATCGTCGAAGGTTGGTATATTTGGCTTGTCGGTCCTGAGCTGCCTTCATTTTCTTATGAATCAATTTCATTTTTTCTGTCATATCTCTGATCATGCTAGATCCGATCTCAGGAACCTCAGAGATATCATCCTAATAAGGAGGGGATCAACATTTCTTTCCGTACAACGCTTCGAAAGAAGTCATTTCAATACTCGTCGGATATCTGTTGTTGTACGAAAACTCACCAAGTGGCAATGTATCTGGCCAGCTAGTGCTAAAATCAAGCACTACTGCTCTCAGCATATCCTCCAATGTCTGGATCGTCTGCTCAGATTATCCATCGGTCTGTGGATGATATGCGGTACTAAAATGTAACCTTCGTATCCAAAATCTACTGTAAATTCTGCCAGAAGTGCGATGTAAACCGAGAATCACGGTCTTCTACAATCGAATTCTGCACTCCATGTAGTCTGACTACCTCTCTGACATAAATCTCAGCCATCTGGTTATGTCTCTACGTCATCTTGTACAGGATAAAGCATGCGGATTTGGTCAATCTGTCAATCACAACCCAAATCGCATCACAACCTTGGGAGGATCTCGGTAACTTCGTTATACAATCCATGGAAATGTGATCCTACTTCCCTTCAGGAATAGACAAACTCTGTAATAGTCTTCCGGGTTTCTTTCTCTCAGCCTTCATCTATTGGCAATTTAAACATTTGGCTACAAATTCAGCAGTATTCAACCAGATTCAACAGTCACTCATCGGTACTGATCTGCTATACTCATAAAACCGCAAATATCTGGCACTGATATCCACCTCGGCCAACTAATTACGGTTTAATTCTGCTAAAATCAACAGATACATCATCTTCAGATATAATACACCCGGAATGCAATCTGTCTCAATCAGGATTCACCATTTTAACAGTTTCTGATATCAAATCAAGGCTAAAATTAATTTCTCTGACTGGAATCAGATCTGAAGTCTTATCGGGGAAAAACATCAATAATTTTCATATCATTGGTAAATCAGCCAATGATAGACTCAACTTCAGTAAATCAACTGAATACATAAGGAGTCCCTCTGCTCTTTTCTATAATAATCAAGTCATAGCTAGTACGGATATCAAAGGAATTCTCAATCTAGAATCCTTATCGTACAATATTCATCCCTTGGCCATCTCAGGTTCGATTCTCACCATCTTCTGGAACTAATAAATGGTAGCTCTGTACTTGGTCAGCATATCAATATCAGTAATGCAATCCCAAGATCAAACAACACTAGTACAACACAATCTAACTCCATTTCATGTCCGTCATACTGTAGTATACAATGTCTTACAGAATTAACTGATATCAAACCTATCCCCAACGGAGCAAAGACATACACTACAGTAGATAAAGGCTCAACAGGCAATGCATAACTCAATGCAAATCGTTCAAAAATAAACGTATGAGACGCATCCGTATTTATCAATACAAAAGCAGGATAACTACATCAAGAACAGTTACCTGCAACATCATCATTTGGTGCTTCCTGAGCCTGCTCCTCGGTCAAAGCAAATACTCTGGCCTGTTGTCTAGGAGGCTGGCCAACTGTCTGGCTTCCTCCTGGCCTTTGCTGTGACTGAGATGGTGCTGGCTGAAATGAATGAACAGCAGCTGATCGTCTACTCCACTGTGCCGCTGATCCAGATGATTCGGCTCCCTGGGATCTTTGGGAACTCCTCTGTGGACACACTCTGGCAAAATGTCCCTGTTGTTTGCAGAAGTGGCAACCACCAAGTACTCCTTGGCATTGTTCAGTGGAATGTCTCCCTCCACAAGTTCCACAGTAAACCCCGGTATAACTCTGTTTGGAACCACTAGAGCTAGAAGAACTGCCGCCAGATTTCTTAAACCGCTTTCCTCTAGCCTTCAGAAAATCTTTGTTTCCACCACTACTACTGCCACTCTCGAATCGGGGAGGTGGTTGATGTGGTCTCGATACTGGAGGAACAGATGCAGCTCCTCTCTGCCTTATCAGGCCCGCTTCAGCGCCCTTTGCTCTATTCATGGCATCAGCAAAGTTATTCGGTCGCCCTGTGTTCACCAATGTAAAGATATCGGGATTTAAGCCATTAATGAACTGATCAACAATGGCTTCATCATTTCCAGCCACATGTGGAGCAAACTTCAACAAGGTAGAGAACTTGGTCACATATTCTTCAATGTTCAGCTGACCCTGTCTCAAATTGGCAAACTCCGCCCCCTTGTCTTTCCTGTACGATACTGGGAAAAATCTCAGTGCCAGATAACTAGGCGAATCAGCCGATGACTCAACACATACATTGTCTATGAATCAATATACCACACACATCAATCTCATCAATTAGAAATATCAATGCAAATCAAGGCGATAAACTACAGTATGTGATTTAGGGAAACTCGAGTCAAACCTCACTCGAGTTGTGCAATCCCAACTCAACATTAATTTATACCTTTATGTCTGATACTCTCACTTTGTCGAAGTCTAGAACTTAAGGCCTGTCAATACTCAATCTGACAATAACAATATCGAGGGTACGGTATCAATACACCACTCAATCAATACTGGATATAATCAGAATTCAATCAAATTCTGTTTCAACAACATAACGTCATAATTTCAATATATCTAGCACTACCATATCAGTCAGATATCAATCCTAATACCTCATACTCGATAATACTTCAATCCTGATATCAATTCTCAATCAACTCAACTCTAAAAATCATAACAATTTAATATGGTATCTATTCTTCAGTCCGGTTTCGATTGTACAATGTCTAACATGACAAGAACATCATATATGAATCATATCAGATTCTGACAATACCATAATTTTAGAACATATCACAACGTAGCAAAACTTACGTCCAGTTGTAGCCTACGTCGATATGAACTCAATACCGAAGTCGGATTCAAAATCGGACGGGCGGATTTCTCACAAAATGCGTAAGGATTTTCTTTCTTTCTCAGAAACCTTTTCTCGATTTTCTTCTCGTTTCTTTGCTTCTGAAGAATGAAGTATTCGTGTATATATATATGTATATATATATATATATATATACATCCACGTACATGCAAGAAGGCAAATGGCGCATCCTTCATGCAACACGTCTCGCGCATATGCGCGACATCATTCGGCGCATATGCGCGAGACCTACTGTTCTTCGCGATAAGCTTCTCGGCAGCTCGCGCATATGTGCGACTCATCTCCGCGCATATGCACTAGATCCTCTGGACTTCGCTTGTACAGGCTCGCGCATATGCGCGACTCACTTCGCGCATATGCGCGAGGTCCTCTGCCCACGTCGCGCATATGCGCGCATCGGTGTCGCGCATATGCGCGAGGGCTGCTGTTCCTCGCGCATTTCCATGCATAATCTCGTCTTTCCCGGTCCGATCCTTTCCGTCTATAATCACATCAATTATCCCCAAATCATTTCAGATTAATAGGATAAAATTCTCGGGCCTTACAATGAACCATACTCGTGGACCCATGGATTCAATTTTAGACTTTTAAATTTTTGTTTTTGACACCCTATCGAACACACCGAGCCATCTCCTAATTTACTCGAGCCACGTCCGAGCCACCTTGAACCAAAACCTAGCCAACCCACCTAGGGCCCTACTGAACAAGCCCAACCCGAAACAACAGCCCTGGCCCGCTCAAAAACCTCCTGGAACTCGACCCAAAAATCTGCATATGTGTGTGAGTGTGCTTCCATGTATGTCTAGGACTCCTAACCCAATTAGGACTCTCCCAGCCGAGCCACCACCGAGCCCACCTATCCCTAAACTTCCCTGGACCACGCCCAGCCCATATCCAGACCAACCCAAGCCCTTGAACTCACGCCCGAAGCACTGCCCATGACAGCACTTCTCGCGCAACACATGCCTCCCTCACGTTTTCTTTTCTTCTCACGAGCCAACAGCCAGCCCATCACTCCAGCCCTTATCCCAACCCTGGACCACCTTCCCTAGACCCTAACGGACCTAGCTTAGCCCAGCCAAATCCCCTGACCGAGCCCCCTGAACCCTGCGCAACAGCTGAACAAATGTGACAACATGGTTATTCTCTCGGGTGGAAGTCCTAGCAAGCTAGGACTCCTTTCCTAGCCCCTGAATCGAGTCCTAGCGTGGCTAGGACTCTACCCCTGACCCATAACAGACCCTAGCCATGCCCTGGTCCCAACCGAACCAAAGCCAAGTCCTGCAACTCATAAAACCGAGCCCCTCAACCCCATGACAGAAAAGTGCTTCCAGCTTTTGTGTTTCTGATTTGTGCAGTGTTTTTGGTTGAGTTTTATGACCCTAAAACTTGTGTAAATTCATGCTTGATCAAGTAATCATGGCATCCATTTTAAACACATAAAAACATGATTTTGGAAATTAAAAACACCAATTTAGAACACATACGCATGTAGTTACGAAAATTTAACTTGCGTGCTATGTTTTCCTTTAAAAATCATGCATAAACAAATACTATGGTGTGATGATGAGTAAAAGGAGAATATGGCGTGCCTTTGCTTTTTAAACGCACGAATAAATGTTGACACCGAAGAACGATGACGCAGAGGACCAAGGCTTGCCAACCCTTGAAGCTTACGATTTTTTCTCCTCAAACTTGGTGGTGTGTATCGTGTATGATGGAGGGAGAATTTGTGTGTGCCGAAATTCTGAATTTGCGTGACTTGTGAAAAGGGTTTTGGGGTGTTTATCATATTTTATATTTAAATATCTTGCTAATCTAGGCTTTAGGCCTATAAAGCATAATTTAGGCCTATTAAAGCTTGATTAGGATTTAATTAAATTATTAAAATAGTTTTGATAAAATAAGTTTGTGAATTTATTAGCCGGGTTGCCAAAAAGTTCGTATTTTTGTTGAAAAACCAACACCGATAAAATTTACCTCCCGACGTATAAAGTCGCCCCAAAACTACTTATTTTCGAAAATATGAAAAACCAACACCCATATTTTAAACAATTAAAAGTAATTATTTAATAAAAACATTTTACGATTTTCAGTCATCGGTCTCCGTTCTTCGATCGCAACTCGAATAACCTTCAAAAATAAATTTTTATGCAACAATGTAGAAAAGTATATTTTAAACATGCAAAATATGCCCAACATAATTAATTCATGTAATTAAAACATTTAATTAAAATACAAGAGAATTTAATAACTGCATGGATGTTGTTTGTGTGGACCTTAAATTTTCGGGGTGTTACAAATATATTCTATCAGATAGTATCTATCGGTTCATTTTAGCTGGTAACATCGTAGGTTTATCATCGTACTTTTTGTCTCGTTTAGTTCAGCTTAATAGTCTCCATTAATATGCGCTTGAGTTAGATCAGTTTAGTTTGTGATTACCAAAACTTAGATTTAAATTTTGCCTTATCGATTTTTCCATTTTTAAGAACATATATTAATTTGCAACAATAAATTATGAAAATTCTATCTTCTGGTTTGTCTTTTCTCGAACTATTGATGAGGGTTACGGCTTGGTTTGTAGGTGCTACTTGAGCTGCTGTGATGATGACAACGACCACTATCACTAGAACTTCCAACATGTGACTTCTTATGCTGATATGACAAGGAGAAAGTTTTAGATTAGTCTCGTTCTTTCGTCTTTTCCCTCTTTTTGACATCACTCTTTCCACCTTGTTAAACATAACCATTTCCGAGATCTGAATCCCAAGGGTTTCAATATGTCTTGTCAGCACAGCTTCTTGCTTATAAAATCGGCAGATATGATCAGCAATATGTATGTTTTGAGTATGATTAAGTTTGGATATCTGACTGGAGTGCATATTCATAATCTTAAGTACTTCGGTAATATGTTCAGCAATATTTGTGTTGAAAAGATCAAGATCCAGAGAAGATGCCATCTGATCGGCCCTAAATCAATTGATTTCATTGTGCATATTTATCAATGATTGATGAATGAAATGTGTTCCATCAAATTATGGAAATTATGGATTATATCATTGATGTTGATCCTGGAACTTTTGAGGTGAGGTTGGTGGAGAAGTGTGTGTCATCTCAAGTTCAGGCGCTTCTTGTTATGTTTGAATGGGTGTAGGTATTTGCAATTCAGGGTCATCAGCGATCTGTTCTGTTGTTGGTATCTCTTCTTTTTTTGGAGCTGGTAGCTTTTGCGAAGTAATGATGGACACAATTTGAAACATGTTTTGAATTATCTCATCAATATATGGGAGATGAGTTAAATATGCTACATTCATTTGATTAGTTGTATTTATATGTTGAGGAGGTGAGACACTTGTCTGTACTGTTGAGGATGCAACGTCAAACTTGAATTAATTACTGCTACTGATTTTCGTTGTATGGCCCGTGTAATCTCAGTCTCTGGAACAAATGTTGGAGTTATTTCAGGAATAATAGTGTTGTCCAGGGTTTTGCAGCATCTCTGCTGTTGTAAGCAGTGAAATTTTAGAAAGATCTTCTGAATAGTGCGAGGTCACTGGGTCTTTCTTAAGTTGTTCACCTTTTTTTCTGGTGCAAAACCTCTTTGAGAATCTGATCAATGGAGGGATCAGATGTTGATCTTTGGTCAGCTTGAATAATCGTTTCTTCTTCCCTATCGAATTTTTTGATTTATTCCCCCAAATCCATGTGATCTGAAGGTCTTTCTTCATGAAGTGCTTCAATATATAGAGGTAATTGGAGTTCTGTTCTCATCAGATTAACTCTTATGGACAACCAGTGTGCGTCCATCTCCAACTGACTCATGACTGTAGAGTCAACCATGTATTGTTGGGTCTTGAGGATTGAAATTTTGTCTTTTCTTGCTTATCAGGAGCATTAAACCACTATCCTTTATCATCATGCCCAGAAAATCTCTTCTCTTCAGAGCTTCAAGAATGATCTGATTCTTAATACAGGCCAGAACTTGATTTCTTGAGCTGTCATTTGTTCGAGTTTTTCAGAGTCTTGATCTCTGAATAATGTCCAATCATTCTGTAGTTTGCTCATTTATCAAACTTCTTCAACTGAATGTGATCAATGTTTTCCACTTCCTGCATGGTCAGATTAATACCTGTTTAAATAGCTGACAACAACTTTGGTGGTTCAATAACTGTGTCATTTCTTTTAGCTTTGGGGTCAATCTGAAGTAAGCCCAATTCATGAGAAACAATATTTGTTTCAACTATATTGACGCATGGTAGAATCTTGATGATCGGAACAGTTGGAATGAGAGTTGATATGACAGGTTGTTGAAGTACTTTATCAGTTTGGTTTTCTTGGTTCTTTTCTTCTTCTGAGGAGCTGGCGATAAGACTTGAGTGTGAGATAGCTTCTCTTGATCAGAATCAGTGTCTTCTGAGTCAGACACCTCAAACTCTTAGTTTTCTTTTTTATCGATGCCTTTTTGGGTGATTTCTTCTTCTTTTCTTCATTAACTTCTTTACCTTCAACAGATCATGTGTAGTGATGAGGTTCTTTTATTTGTAAATATCAATAGACTTTTTGTTTAGCATTTTATGAACGTGCAGATTGGTTGATAGTCCAAGCTGTTCTTGAGTCTTTTCCATCAGTCGGCATATTTCAACCACAAATACTTGGTGATGTTAGTTTGGATGAGAAACCATTGTCATAATATGTTGTATAAGACAACAAACAATTTGATTTTTATATCTACAGTTATAGCGGTCATCATTTCCAATCTTTCCACTTTGAAGGCATTGAAGGAACATGTCTTTGCTGTCAGGGGTTTGGCCAATAAATCATTCAATAGTCTAAATTAAATCTTCATATCTTTTTTTTTACCAAATGATTTGAGAGGAGCATCCAATAGTGAAAACACGACTTTCATTACTTCAATGGTTGAAGATGAAAATTTGTTGAACTCTGTGATTCCTCATGTTGCCAAATCGAAGGTGTCAATGAATTGTTGTTCATTAAAGCAGAAGCTTTGATTGGTGATAGTGTAAACAACAGCTTCATTTTCAATCCTTGCAGATGCAAAGAACTTAGATATCTCTTCTTCATAGATATGGTTAGAGCAGCCAAGAATTCCCTACAGTCTTGTGGCTTACAGAGTTTTTTACATAGCCAGCATGTCATCATCCAACAATAGATAAACTGCATCAAAGTCTATTTGAAAAGCATTGCTGCCGAAAGAAGACATTCTAATTGTTAGTGAGTAGTTTTGAGAGAAATACAAATGCTTGTAAGATTGATTAACAAGGAATATGATAATCAGTAACTGTAAACGAAAATGAATTAAAAACCTTATTGATATATTGTCGTGTAAGACAAACGTGTCATCATGTTAGTGGTGAATTTTTAAAATTTGAAAGGTAAAAACTGAAACGTCAGATTCGTGCCATTTGAGGCGGAAAATAAATGCGTCGTGTAAAATTAAATGAGATATGTGTCATAATAATGCGGATAATTGAATGTTTTTGTCAGTTTACTATTCGGTAACTTGCTGACCGTTAAGGTATATATGATAAAGTCGAGTTGATCACCAGCTTGAGCTGTCGGATAACTCGAGCTGGCAGATCATTTGAGCTTATGACCTCGACTGATGTTTTATCATCTTAATATGAAAGTTCTCCACAAGATCATGCATTATCAATTTAAATCTATCAATCCTAAAATATTTTAAAGAAAAAAACTTAATCTCAGGTAATAATTTGGTGAAATATATGCAACTTGTTGATCTGTTGAGACATGTTCGAGTCTGATGTTCTTCTTCATGACTCGATCTTGTATGAAATGGTGACTTATGACAATGTGTTGCTTCTTGAATGTATTACTGGATTATATGTAATTGCAATAGTAATTGTGTTGTCACAGAAGATAGGAGACTCACAACTTGAACATCATAGTCTTTGAGCTGCTTTTGTCGGCAACTAGGTATTCTTCTTTAGCTGTTGAAGTAGCAATTGATGTTTGTTTTTTGCTGAACTGATAGATCAGTCTGTAACCTAAGAAATGAAAAGTTCCACTTGTGATTTTCCTATCTATTTTACAACCTACATAATCTGCATCTAAGAAACCAATTAAATTGAAACTAGAATATTTTGGATACCAGATTCCAACATTTTGAGTACCTTAAGTTAAGCTATTTCAATATACATTTAACAGCAATATAATGTGATTGTTTAAGATTTTCCTGGGACTTAGCACATATGCAAACATCAAATATGATGTTTGGTCCGCTGGCAGCTAAGTATAATAAAGAACCAATCAATCCTGGAAATAATGACACATCAACAAATGGTCCAATCTCATCTTTATCCAGCTTGACTGAGGAGCCCATAAGTGTTGAAACTGCTGAGAAATTATCCATATCCAACTTCTTCAGAAGTTCCTTTGTCTATTTAGCTTGATTTATGAAAATTTCAGTATCAAGTTGTCTGACTTGTAAGCTGAGAAAGAATGTCAGCTCACCTATCATGGTCATTTCAAATTTGTCTTGCATCATCTTGGAGAACTTCTAACAGAGTTTGAGATTAGTTGACCCAAAAATAAATTCATCTAAATATATTTGAAATAACACATTATGATCTTGTTTACTAAATTTAAAGAGTGTTTTATCAACTGTACTGATGGTAAGGTCATGCTCAATTAAAAATTTGGATAAGTTGTCATACCAAGTTCTGAGAGCTTACTTCAAACCATATAATGCTTTATCTAATTTAAACACATAATTATGTAGTAAATGATTCACAAATCAAGGAGATTGTTCAACAAACATGTCTTATTGTGATAAAATATTTAATGATAAACTTTTAATATCCATATGATATACTTTGAAGTTCTTAAACACAACATAAGCAAGAAATATTCGGATTGCTTCTAATCTAGCTACTGGTGCAAATGATTAATCAAAATCTATTTCTTCTTCTTGCTTATATTCTTGTGCTACTAATCTTGCATTATTTCTGATCACAGTACCATTTTCATAAAGTTTATTTGTAAACGCACCCATCTTGTTCATATAGAAGATTGATCTGATGGTCTGGGAATTCAATGTCACTTTATTTCTATCAAATTGTGCTATTTCTTCTTGCATGACATTTATCCAATTTGAGTCGATTACAACATCATCAATTTTTTTAGGTTCATTCTACGATATGAATACAATATGCAAAAATTCATCAATCATATGTTTCCTAGTTCTTAATGGAGCAGAAGGATTACATATGACCAGCTCGGGTGGATGATTTTTATTCCATCAGTAACTTGGTCCAAGAAGATCTGAATTTATCGGAGTAGAATTTAGTTCTTGAATATGATCATTTTGTCCCCCAACGGATTCTGTTTGATTTAGAATTTGATCTACAATTGGTTCACGTTGATATGGATCAACTCGATCTATTGTATTTTTATTTCTTTGCTCATCAGCTTGATATAAGTTTTGATTTGTGTTTCCATCAGGTTGATTTGTAGGAATATCAAGCTCATAGTTCAAGTCATATGTTCGTCTAATTTGAATCCCATCATCATTGTCAGATTGAAGAGTAATATTTCCATTATATTAGAAAGATCATTTAAGTGTGTGTTGGGTACATTTGGGATAATTAACGATTCCAAATGAACCGATTCTTCAACAGAAACAGTTTTAGTATTAAAACACGATATGTTTTGCTAACAGATGAATATCTTAAAAATATTTCATCATATGATTTTGCGGCGAAGGCAGTTAAATGATTTTTATTATTGTTATGAATAAAACACTTGCACCCAAATACCCTGAAGTATAAGCTTTCTGGTTTATTTTTATTCCAGATTTGATAGGGTATTTTTCCATACCTTTTGCTTATCATCGATCTGTTCTGAGTATAACAAGCAGTGTTAACAGCTTCAGCACAAAAACATTGAGAAATTCCGGAGTCTGCTACCATGGTTAGAGCTGCTTCCTTGAGTGTTCTATTACATCTCTCAGTAACACTGTTTTGTTGAGGTGATCTTGCAGTAGAGAACTCATGTTTGATTTCATTGTCTTCCAGGTAAGTTTTAAGCATCTTGTTGGTTAACTCAGTCCTTAATAACTTTTTAAATTATTTACCGTCAGAGTTTATCATGTTTGATTTCAACTAATAAAACATCATTTATGACAATATTATAATGGATAATCTTACTATTACCTACAGTTTAACATTTAGAGTCATTTACAAAAGTGATTTTGGAATTTGATAGCCGATGATTTTTTATAAGAACTTGATATTTCTTTTCATATGTCTTGAGCATCTATTGTCAAGGCACCACGTTGACTTCTTCAATAGCTCAATATGTTGTACCTGTAATCACAGATTAAAAATTATTTTGGTACCCACATCTATTTGGGTCCAGAACATACTAGTCCTTTAGTGACCCACACTTGAATTATCCTGGTAATACCAAACTAACATTCAAATGGTACGAAAAATTCAATATTATGATAATATTCATATACAGTAAATCAAAGTAACCATTTTAAATTGTTCGTAATATTAAACTAATATTTAACTGGCTCAAGTTTTTATTGCATCTTTCACTCCATCTTTGACAATATTGCCAACGAATTTGATTCTTCTACATAAAACAAATGTTGTTCTTAATTGAGTTTTCTGAATTGTGGTAAATTTTCATATATTTTTCACTAAGTATTTTGATAGACATGGTCAAAATAATCAAGCTTGATAAAAAAATAATTCCATTGGTACCACTTCACTTGTTGCTCAATTGTGAGAATAATTTTATCTCGAGCTTTTCATCAATATTGTTGATATTGAAATCAACTTTATACATATTTAAGTATCACCTTATTCTCATTTTTCTATCCAAAGTTGTTTTGGTTTTTCCGAACCTGTAAAAATAAAAAAAAAAAAATATAATTATATAACACACATATTTTTTATACAAGTTATAATAAAACTTAAATAATTAATTCAATTCAAACTATAAAATATTATACAAAACATTTAATATATATATATATATATATATATATATATATATATTTGTTTATATTAATCAGAGAATGTCATGTGTTGTTGACCTATATGAATTCAGAAGCAATCGAGATGAGGAAAGTGAGTTGCCAACAAAACGACCATGAGGTATGACTTGCTTCTTTACCATAATTATGTGTTCTGTTTTCAAGAGTTTGGAAACATGGCTAGCAATGTGATATTTAAGGGACATGATTTAAGTTTTACTATCGTGTCTAGTCTTTACGGATGTGAGAGTCGTGAGAAATTGTATGCAGTAAGCTTGATTGTTGGTAATATTTATTTTTACAAGTTTTAAATGGATAAAGACTTAGTAGTAGCAATGAATTGTATGATTAGCTTTGAATTCTTGTGACGTGTTAAAAGATTGCATGGATGGAACGAGTTTCATATCCAAGTTGCGTGATTATTATTTGTTTTGTGATAGTTGAAAATTGCATTGTTGAAAATGAGGTTTTCAATGTTCCTGATGAATATTTTTTTAAATAGAATAAATTTTTCATTCTACATCCATTGCATGAGTTGTTAATTGTTATTGTGGTACATGATCTTTATTTGATTTGTAGCTATGGAGTAGCTAGAACCATAGATATAATGTATGAATTTTTACTATGGTTGCATATGAAGAGATATATTAAATGGTATTGTGATAGGTACGCTACATATAGGAGATTGACATTTCGGGTAGGTTCTTATATTGTCGTGAAATACGTCTTATTCCTAGTGAGCAAATGTCATACATTTGTATGGATTATATTTTGGTGTTAACTAGGTCTAAGAAGGGGAGAAATTTAATTTTTGTATTGCTTAATGATATTTTATTGTTATCATTTGTTGTCATATGTTATTTATAGTCTGGAGTAATAGATGAGGACATATCAAGGGCAACCGTTGAGTTGGGATTTCTAGGCGGAAGGAGCGAGCAGATGATAGCGCCTACAAGCTGGATCTGAAGGGCAATTATAGTTATGATATAATTTGTTTTGTTACTAACTTACTTCGTTTTTGTATAGGTAGAAAAGATTTGAAGACAAATCTTCTTAAAGAAGGAGAATAAGATATGAATATGACCGGACGTTACGAGCAAACTATTAGAAAGAAGTACGAGGAAACTCCTCAATGATTCATGACAAGCTACCAAGAGCATACAAATCAATTTTGGGGCTTTTATAATGTAATTCAAGTGTTGAAGAACCAAAAAGATGACATATAAGTCGAGCCAGACACTCACCGATGGAGATTTAATATAAATAATTTATAATAATGTGTATCTTAGATTGAAGTTTGAACCATAATTAATAATTGTGTGACATTCTTTTTTTAAAAAAAAATATATAAAGCAAGCCGGCGCCGCCTTCTAGAACGTGTGACATGCATTTTTTTTTTAAAAAGAAAATTTAGTAATTTTGAATTAAATTTGGAATCAAAAATATAAAAACATGTTAAACTTAAATCATCATTATTTTAACATATAATTATACATGAGATATAAATTATATTCAATAATAAAAAAATCAACATATAACATTAAATTTTTTTTTTTCAATTTTCATAAAAAAAAATAACGATAATTATAATTTCATTATAATAAATAATTTTACAAAAAAATCTAACATGTAGCATAATGCATATAAAAATATACTAATATGTATAATAAATTTATTTAAAAATTTAATATTTAACA